>NC_136268.1:127279167-127469167 GCF_964187855.1 Myxine glutinosa
TAGTGTTGAAAAACCACTTTTCGCACTTGTGTTAGTGTTGAAAAACCACTTTTCGCACTTGTGTTGGTGCAGGAAACCACTTTTGCACTTGTATTAGTGTTGAAAAACCACTTTTCGCGCTTGTGTTAGTGTTGAAAAACCACTTTTCGCACTTGTGTTAGTGTTGAAAAAACACTTTTCGCACTTGTGTTAGTGTTGAAAAACCACTTTTCGCACTTGTGTTAGTGTTGAAAAACCACTTTTCGCACTTGTGTTAGTGTTGAAAAACCACTTTTCGCACTTGTGTTGGTGCAGGAAACCACTTTTGCACTTGTATTAGTGTGGAAAAAACTTTTTGCACTTGTGATAGTGTTGAAAAACCACTTTTCGCGCTTGTGTTAGTGTTGAAAAACCACTTTTCGCACTTGTGTTGGTGCAGGAAACCACTTTTGCACTTGTATTAGTGTGGAAAAAACACTTTTCGCACTTGTATTAGTGTTGAAAAACCACTTTTCACACTTGTGTTAGTGTTGCAAAACCACTTTCCGCAATCGTGCTAGTGTTGTAAACCATTATTCGCATTTGTGTTAGTGTTGCAAAAAACAATTTCCACACTTCTGCTGCCCATTGAAAGCCACTTTCAGCACTCATGCTCGTTTTGAAAGCCACTTTTCGCATTTGGTTTAGTATTGCAAAATCACTTTTCGCACTCGTGCCAGCATTGAAAACCACTTTACGCACTTGTGTTAGTGGTGGAAAACCACTTTTTGCACTCGTGCTGGTGTTGAAAACCACTCATCGCACTTGTGTTAGTGTTGCAAAACCACTTTTTACACTTGTGTTAGTGTTGCAAAACCACTTTTCGCACTTGCGCTCGTTTTGAAAACCACTCTCCGCACATGACCTCGTGTTGCTAAACCAATTTCCACACTTGCGGTCATTTTGATAAGCACGTTCTACACTTGTGCCTGTGTTGCAAACCACTTTCCGCACTTGTGCTGGTAAAGAAAACAACTTTTTGCACTTTGGTTGGTGTTGAAAACCACTTTTCGCACATGTGTTAGTGTTGCACAACCACTTTTCGCACTGGCGCCAGTGTTGAAAACGACAATTCGCATTTATCTTCGTGTTGAAAACCATTTATCGCACTTATGTGTGTTGCAAAACGAATTTTCGCACTTGTGTTTTTGTTGCAAAAACCACTTTCCGCACTCGAACGGGCGTTGAAAACCACTTATTGCACATGTGTTAGTGATGCAAAACCACTTTTCGCACTTGTGTTAGTGTTGAAAAACCACTTTTCGCACTTATGTTGGTGCAGGAAACCACTTTTGCACTTGTATTAGTGTGGAAAAACCACTTTTCGCACTTGTGTTAGTGTTGAAAAACCACTTTTCGCACTTGTGTTGGTGCAGGAAACCACTTTTGCACTTGTATTAGTGTGGAAAAAACACTTTTTACACTTGTGATAGTATTGAAAAACCACTTTTCGCACTTGTGTTAGTGTTGAAACACCACTTTTCGCACTTGTGTTGGTGCAGGAAACCACTTTTTCACTTGTATTTGTGTGGAAAAACCACTTTTCGCACTTGTGTTAATGTTGAAAAACCACTTTTCGCACTTGTGTTAGTGTTGAAAAACCACTTTTCGCACTTGTGTTAGTGTTGAAAAACCACTTTTCGCACTTGTGTTAGTGTTGAAAAACCACTTTTCGCACTTGTGTTGGTGCAGGAAACCACTTTTGCACTTGTATTAGTGTGGAAAAACCACTTTTCGCACTTGTGTTAGTGTTGAAAAACCACTTTTCGCCCTTGTGTTAGTGTTGAAAAACCACTTTTCGTGCTTGTGTTGGTGCAGGAAACCACTTTTGCACTTGTATTAGTGTGGAAAAAACACTTTTTGCACTTGTGTTAGTGTTGAAAAGCCACTTTTCACACTTGTGTTAGTGTTGAAAACCCACTTTTCGCACTTGTGTTGGTGCAGGAAACCACTTTTGCACTTGTATTAGTGTGGAAAAAACACTTTTTGAACTTGTGATAGTGTTGAAAAACCACTTTTCGCACTTGTATTAGTGTTGAAAAACCACTTTTCGCACTTGTGTTGGTGCAGGAAACCACTTTTGCACTTGTATTAGTGTGGAAAAAACACTTTTTGCGCTTTTGATAGTGTTGAAAAACCACTTTTCGCACTTGTGTTAGTGTTGAAAAACAACTTTTCGCACTTGTGTTGGTGCAGGAAACCACTTTTGCACTTGTATTAGTGTGGAAAAACAACTTTTTGCACTTGTGATAGTGTTGAAAAACCACTTTTCGCACTTGTGTTACTGTTGAAAAACCACTTTTCGCACTTGTGTTGGTGCAGGAAACCACTTTTGCACTTGTATTAGTGTGGAAAAAACATTTTTGCGCTTGTGATAGTGTTGAAAAACCACTTTTCGCACTTGTGTTGGTGTTGAAAAACCACTTTTCGCACTTGTGTTGGTGCAGGAAACCACTTTTGCACTTGTATTAGTGTGGAAAAACCACTTTTCGCACTTGTGTTAGTGTTGAAAAACCACTTTTCGCACTTGTGTTAGTGTTGAAAAACCACTTTTCGCACTAGTGTTGGTGCAGGAAACCACTTTTGCACTTGTATTAGTGTTGAAAAACCACTTTTCGCGCTTGTGTTAGTGTTGAAAAACCACTTTTCGCACTTGTGTTAGTGTTGAAAAACCACTTTTCGCACTTGTGTTAGTGTTGAAAAACCACTTTTCGCACTTGTGTTAGTGTTGAAAAACCACTTTTCGCACTTGTGTTAGTGTTGAAAAACCACTTTTCGCACTTGTGTTGGTGCAGGAAACCACTTTTGCACTTGTATTAGTGTGGAAAAAACTTTTTGCACTTGTGATAGTGTTGAAAAACCACTTTTCGCGCTTGTGTTAGTGTTGAAAAACCACTTTTCGCACTTGTGTTGGTGCAGGAAACCACTTTTGCACTTGTATTAGTGTGGAAAAAACACTTTTCGCACTTGTATTAGTGTTGAAAAACCACTTTTCACACTTGTGTTAGTGTTGCAAAACCACTTTCCGCAATCGTGCTAGTGTTGTAAACCATTATTCGCATTTGTGTTAGTGTTGCAAAAAACAATTTCCACACTTCTGCTGCCCATTGAAAGCCACTTTCAGCACTCATGCTCGTTTTGAAAGCCACTTTTCGCATTTGGTTTAGTATTGCAAAATCACTTTTCACACTCGTGCCAGCATTGAAAACCACTTTACGCACTTGTGTTAGTGGTGGAAAACCACTTTTTGCACTCGTGCTGGTGTTTAAAACCACTCATCGCACTTGTGTTAGTGTTGCAAAACCACTTTTTACACTTGTGTTAGTGTTGCAAAACCACTTTTCGCACTTGCGCTCGTTTTGAAAACCACTCTCCGCACATGACCTCGTGTTGCTAAACCAATTTCCACACTTGCGGTCATTTTGAAAAGCACGTTCTACACTTGTGCCTGTGTTGCAAACCACTTTCCGCACTTGTGCTGGTAAAGAAAACAACTTTTTGCACTTTGGTTGGTGTTGAAAACCACTTTTCGCACATGTGTTAGTGTTGCACAACCACTTTTCGCACTGGCGCCAGTGTTGAAAACGACAATTCGCATTTATCTTCGTGTTGAAAACCATTTATCGCACTTATGTGTGTTGCAAAACGAATTTTCGCACTTGTGTTTTTGTTGCAAAAACCACTTTCCGCACTCGAACGGGCGTTGAAAACCACTTATTGCACATGTGTTAGTGATGCAAAACCACTTTTCGCACTTGTGTTAGTGTTGAAAAACCACTTTTCGCACTTATGTTGGTGCAGGAAACCACTTTTGCACTTGTATTAGTGTGGAAAAACCACTTTTCGCACTTGTGTTAGTGTTGAAAAACCACTTTTCGCACTTGTGTTGGTGCAGGAAACCACTTTTGCACTTGTATTAGTGTGGAAAAAACACTTTTTACACTTGTGATAGTGTTGAAAAACCACTTTTCGCACTTGTGTTGGTGCAGGAAACCACTTTTTCCACTTGTATTTGTGTGGAAAAAACCACTTTTCGCACTTGTGTTAATGTTGAAAAACCACTTTTCGCACTTGTGTTAGTGTTGAAAAACCACTTTTCGCACTTGTGTTAGTGTTGAAAAACCACTTTTCGCACTTGTGTTAGTGTTGAAAAACCACTTTTCGCACTTGTGTTGGTGCAGGAAACCACTTTTGCACTTGTATTAGTGTGGAAAAACCACTTTTCGCACTTGTGTTAGTGTTGAAAAACCACTTTTCGCCCTTGTGTTAGTGTTGAAAAACCACTTTTCGTGCTTGTGTTGGTGCAGGAAACCACGTTTGCACGTGTATTAGTGTGGAAAAAACACTTTTTGCACTTGTGTTAGTGTTGAAAAGCCACTTTTCACACTTGTGTTAGTGTTGAAAACCCACTTTTCGCACTTGTGTTGGTGCAGGAAACCACTTTTGCACTTGTATTAGTGTGGCAAAAACACTTTTTGAACTTGTGATAGTGTTGAAAAACCACTTTTCGCACTTGTATTAGTGTTGAAAAACCACTTTTCGCACTTGTGTTGGTGCAGGAAACCACTTTTGCACTTGTATTAGTGTGGAAAAAACACTTTTTGCGCTTTTGATAGTGTTGAAAAACCACTTTTCGCACTTGTGTTAGTGTTGAAAAACAACTTTTCGCACTTGTGTTGGTGCAGGAAACCACTTTTGCACTTGTATTAGTGTGGAAAAACAACTTTTTGCACTTGTGATAGTGTTGAAAAACCACTTTTCGCACTTGTGTTAGTGTTGAAAAACCACTTTTCGCACTTGTGTTGGTGCAGGAAACCACTTTTGCACTTGTATTAGTGTGGAAAAAACATTTTTGCGCTTGTGATAGTGTTGAAAAACCACTTTTCGCACTTGTGTTGGTGTTGAAAAACCACTTTTCGCACTTGTGTTGGTGCAGGAAACCACTTTTGCACTTGTATTAGTGTGGAAAAACCACTTTTCGCACTTGTGTTAGTGTTGAAAAACCACTTTTCGCACTTGTGTTAGTGTTGAAAAACCACTTTTCGCACTTGTGTTGGTGCAGGAAACCACTTTTGCACTTGTATTAGTGTGGAAAAACCATTTTTCGCACTTGTGTTAGTGTTGAAAAACCACTTTTCGCACTTGTGTTAGTGTTGAAAAACCACTTTTCGCACTTGTGTTGGTGCAGGCAACCACTTTTGCACTTGTATTAGTGTGGAAAAAACACTTTTTGCACTTGTGATAGTGTTGAAAAACCACTTTTGGCACTTGTGTTAGTGTTGAAAAACCACTTTTCGCACTAGTGTTGGTGCAGGAAACCACTTTTGCACTTGTATTAGTGTGGAAAAACCACTTTTCGCACTTGTGTTATTGTTGATAAACCACTTTTCGCACTTGTGTTGGTGCAGGCAACCACTTTTGCACTTGTATTAGTGTGGAAAAAAAACTTTTTGCACTTGTGATAGTGTTGAAAAACCACTTTTGGCACTTGTGTTAGTGTTGAAAAACCACTTTTCGCACTTGTGTTGGTGCAGGAAACCACTTTTGCACTTGTATTAGTGTGGAAAAACCACTTTTCGCACTTGTGTTATTGTTGAAAAACCACTTTTCGCACTTGTGTTTGTGCAGGAAACCACTTTTGCACTTGTATTAGTGTGGAAAAACCACTTTTCGCATGTGTGTTAGTGTTGAAAAACCACTTTTCACACTTGTGTTTGTGCAGGAAACAACTTTTGCACTTGTATTAGTGTGGAAAAAACTTTTTGCACTTGTGATAGTGTTGAAAAACCACTTTTCGCGCTTGTGTTAGTGTTGAAAAACCACTTTTCGCACTTGTGTTGGTGCAGGAAACCACTTTTGCACTTGTATTAGTGTGGAAAAAACACTTTTCGCACTTGTGTTAGTGTTGAAAAACCACTTTTCGCAATTGTGTTAGTGTTGAAAAACCACTTTTTGCACTTGCGTTGGTGCAGGAACCCACTTTTGCACTTGTATTAGTGTGGAAAAAACACTTTTTGCACTTGTGATAGTGTTGAAAAACCACTTTTCGCACTTGTGTTAGTGTTGAAAAACCACTTTTCGCAATTGTGTTGGTGCAGGAAACCACTTTTGCACTTGTATTAGTGTGGAAAAAACACTTTTTACACTTGTGATAGTGTTGAAAAAACACTTTTCGCACTTGTGTTAGTGTTGAAAAACCACTTTTCGCACTTGTGTTGGTGCAGGAAACCACTTTTTCACTTGTATTAGTGTGGATAAACCACTTTTCGCACTTGTGTTAATGTTGAAAAACCACTTTTCGCACTTGTGTTAGTGTTGAAAAACCACTTTTCGCACTTGTGTTAGTGTTGAAAAACCACTTTTCGCACTTGTGTTAGTGTTGAAAAACCACTTTTCGCACTTGTGTTGGTGCAGGAAACCACTTTTGCAGTTGTATTAGTGTGGAAAAACCACTTTTCGCACTTGTGTTAGTGTTGAAAAACCACTTTTCGCACTTGTGTTAGTGTTGAAAAACCACTTTTCGCACTTGTGTTGGTGCAGGAAACCACTTTTGCACTTGTATTAGTGTGGAAAAACCGCTTTTCGCACTTGTGTTAGTGTTGAAAAACCACTTTTCGCACTTGTGTTGGTGCAGGAAACCACTTTTGCACTTGTATTAGTGTGGAAAAACCGCTTTTCGCACTTGTGTTGGTGCAGGAAACCACTTTTGCACTTGCATTAGTGTTGAAAAACCACTTTTCGCACTTGTGTTGGTGCAGGAAACCACTTTTGCACTTGCATTAGTGTGGAAAAACCACTTTTCGCACTTGTGTTAGTGTTGAAAAACCACTTTTCGCGCTTGTGTTGGTGCAGGAAACCACTTTTGCACTTGTATTAGTGTGGAAAAAACACTTTTTGCACTTGTGTTAGTGTTGAAAAACCACTTTTCGCACTTGTGTTAGTGTTGAAAAACCACTTTTCGCACTTGTGTTTGTGCAGGAAACCACTTTTGCACTTGTATTAGTGTGGAAAAAACTTTTTGCACTTGTGATAGTGTTGAAGAACCACTTTTCGCGCTTGTGTTATTGTTGAAAAACCACTTTTCGCACTTGTGTTGGTGCAGGAAACCACTTTTGCACTTGTATTCGTGTGGAAAAACCACTTTTCGCACTTGTGTTAGTGTTGAAAAACCACTTTTCGCACTTGTGTTAGTGTTGAAAAACCACTTTTAGCACTTGTGTTGGTGCAGGAAACCACTTTTGCACTTGTATTAGTGTGGAAAAAACACTTTTCGCACTTGTGTTAGTGTTGAAAAACCACTTTTCGCAATTGTGTTAGTGTTGAAAAACCACTTTTTGCACTTGCGTTGGTGCAGGAACCCACTTTTGCACTTGTATTAGTGTGGAAAAAACACTTTTTGCACTTGTGATAGTGTTGAAAAACCACTTTTCGCACTTGTGTTAGTGTTGAAAAACCACTTTTCGCACTTGTGTTAGTGTTGAAAAACCACTTTTCGCACTTGTGTTAGTGTTGAAAAACCACTTTTCGCACTTGTGTTAGTGTTGAAAAACCACTTTTCGCACTTGTGTTAGTGTTGAAAAACAACTTTTCGCACTTGTGTTGGTGCAGGAAACCACTTTTGCACTTGTATTAGTGTGGAAAAAACACTTTTTGCGCTTTTGATAGTGTTGAAAAACCACTTTTCGCACTTGTGTTAGTGTTGAAAAACAACTTTTCGCACTTGTTTTGGTGCAGGAAACCACTTTTGCACTTGTATTAGTGTGGAAAAACAACTTTTTGCACTTGTGATAGTGTTGAAAAACCACTTTTCGCACTTGTGTTAGTGTTGAAAAACCACTTTTCGCACTTGTGTTAGTGTTGAAAAACCACTTTTCGCACTTGTGTTGGTGCAGGAAACCACTTTTGCACTTGTATTAGTGTGGAAAAAACTTTTTGCACTTGTGATAGTGTTGAAAAACCACTTTTCGCGCTTGTGTTAGTGTTGAAAAACCACTTTTCGCACTTGTGTTGGTGCAGGAAACCACTTTTGCACTTGTATTAGTGTGGAAAAAACACTTTTCGCACTTGTATTAGTGTTGAAAAACCACTTTTCACACTTGTGTTAGTGTTGCAAAACCACTTTCCGCAATCGTGCTAGTGTTGTAAACCATTATTCGCATTTGTGTTAGTGTTGCAAAAAACAATTTCCACACTTCTGCTGCCCATTGAAAGCCACTTTCAGCACTCATGCTCGTTTTGAAAGCCACTTTTCGCATTTGGTTTAGTATTGCAAAATCACTTTTCGCACTCGTGCCAGCATTGAAAACCACTTTACGCACTTGTGTTAGTGGTGGAAAACCACTTTTTGCACTCGTGCTGGTGTTTAAAACCACTCATCGCACTTGTGTTAGTGTTGCAAAACCACTTTTTACACTTGTGTTAGTGTTGCAAAACCACTTTTCGCACTTGCGCTCGTTTTGAAAACCACTCTCCGCACATGACCTCGTGTTGCTAAACCAATTTCCACACTTGCGGTCATTTTGAAAAGCACGTTCTACACTTGTGCCTGTGTTGCAAACCACTTTCCGCACTTGTGCTGGTAAAGAAAACAACTTTTTGCACTTTGGTTGGTGTTGAAAACCACTTTTCGCACATGTGTTAGTGTTGCACAACCACTTTTCGCACTGGCGCCAGTGTTGAAAACGACAATTCGCATTTATCTTCGTGTTGAAAACCATTTATCGCACTTATGTGTGTTGCAAAACGAATTTTCGCACTTGTGTTTTTGTTGCAAAAACCACTTTCCGCACTCGAACGGGCGTTGAAAACCACTTATTGCACATGTGTTAGTGATGCAAAACCACTTTTCGCACTTGTGTTAGTGTTGAAAAACCACTTTTCGCACTTATGTTGGTGCAGGAAACCACTTTTGCACTTGTATTAGTGTGGAAAAACCACTTTTCGCACTTGTGTTAGTGTTGAAAAACCACTTTTCGCACTTGTGTTGGTGCAGGAAACCACTTTTGCACTTGTATTAGTGTGGAAAAAACACTTTTTACACTTGTGATAGTGTTGAAAAACCACTTTTCGCACTTGTGTTGGTGCAAGAAACCACTTTTTCCACTTGTATTTGTGTGGAAAAAACCACTTTTCGCACTTGTGTTAATGTTGAAAAACCACTTTTCGCACTTGTGTTAGTGTTGAAAAACCACTTTTCGCACTTGTGTTAGTGTTGAAAAACCACTTTTCGCACTTGTGTTAGTGTTGAAAAACCACTTTTCGCACTTGTGTTGGTGCAGGAAACCACTTTTGCACTTGTATTAGTGTGGAAAAACCACTTTTCGCACTTGTGTTAGTGTTGAAAAACCACTTTTCGCCCTTGTGTTAGTGTTGAAAAACCACTTTTCGTGCTTGTGTTGGTGCAGGAAACCACTTTTGCACGTGTATTAGTGTGGAAAAAACACTTTTTGCACTTGTGTTAGTGTTGAAAAGCCACTTTTCACACTTGTGTTAGTGTTGAAAACCCACTTTTCGCACTTGTGTTGGTGCAGGAAACCACTTTTGCACTTGTATTAGTGTGGCAAAAACACTTTTTGAACTTGTGATAGTGTTGAAAAACCACTTTTCGCACTTGTATTAGTGTTGAAAAACCACTTTTCGCACTTGTGTTGGTGCAGGAAACCACTTTTGCACTTGTATTAGTGTGGAAAAAACACTTTTTGCGCTTTTGATAGTGTTGAAAAACCACTTTTCGCACTTGTGTTAGTGTTGAAAAACAACTTTTCGCACTTGTGTTGGTGCAGGAAACCACTTTTGCACTTGTATTAGTGTGGAAAAACAACTTTTTGCACTTGTGATAGTGTTGAAAAACCACTTTTCGCACTTGTGTTAGTGTTGAAAAACCACTTTTCGCACTTGTGTTGGTGCAGGAAACCACTTTTGCACTTGTATTAGTGTGGAAAAAACATTTTTGCGCTTGTGATAGTGTTGAAAAACCACTTTTCGCACTTGTGTTGGTGTTGAAAAACCACTTTTCGCACTTGTGTTGGTGCAGGAAACCACTTTTGCACTTGTATTAGTGTGGAAAAACCACTTTTCGCACTTGTGTTAGTGTTGAAAAACCACTTTTCGCACTTGTGTTAGTGTTGAAAAACCACTTTTCGCACTTGTGTTGGTGCAGGAAACCACTTTTGCACTTGTATTAGTGTGGAAAAACCATTTTTCGCACTTGTGTTAGTGTTGAAAAACCACTTTTCGCACTTGTGTTAGTGTTGAAAAACCACTTTTCGCACTTGTGTTGGTGCAGGAAACCACTTTTTCACTTGTATTGGTGTGGAAAAACCACTTTTCGCACTTGTGTTAATGTTGAAAAACCACTTTTCGCACTTGTGTTAGTGTTGAAAAACCACTTTTCGCACTTGTGTTAGTGTTGAAAAACCACTTTTCGCACTTGTGTTAGTGTTGAAAAACCACTTTTCGCACTCGTGTTGGTGCAGGAAACCACTTTTGCACTTGTATTAGTGTGGAAAAACCACTTTTCGCACTTGCGTTGGTGTTGAAAACCACTTTTCGCCCTTGTGTTAGTGTTGAAAAACCACTTTTCGCACTTGTGTTGGTGCAGGAAACCACTTTTGCACTTGTATTAGTGTGGAAAAACCACTTTTCGCACTTGTGTTAGTGTTGAAAAACCACTTTTCGCACTTGTGTTAGTGTTGAACAACCACTTTTCACACTTGTGTTGGTGCAGGAAACCACTTTTGCACTTGCATTAGTGTGGAAAAAACACTTTTTGCACTTGTGATAGTGTTGAAAAACCACTTTTCGCACTTGTGTTGGTGTTGAAAAACCACTTTTCGCACTTGTGTTGGTGCAGGAAACCACTTTTGCACTTGTATTAGTGTGGAAAAACCACTTTTCGCACTTGTGTTAGTGTTGAAAAACCACTTTTCGCACTTGTGTTAGTGTTGAAAAACCACTTTTCGCACTTGTGTTGGTGCAGGAAACCACTTTTGCACTTGTATTAGTGTTGAAAAACCACTTTTCGCGCTTGTGTTAGTGTTGAAAAACCACTTTTCGCACTTGTGTTAGTGTTGAAAAAACACTTTTCGCACTTGTGTTAGTGTTGAAAAACCACTTTTCGCACTTGTGTTAGTGTTGAAAAACCACTTTTCGCACTTGTGTTAGTGTTGAAAAACCACTTTTCGCACTTGTGTTGGTGCAGGAAACCACTTTTGCACTTGTATTAGTGTGGAAAAAACTTTTTGCACTTGTGATAGTGTTGAAAAACCACTTTTCGCGCTTGTGTTAGTGTTGAAAAACCACTTTTCGCACTTGTGTTGGTGCAGGAAACCACTTTTGCACTTGTATTAGTGTGGAAAAAACACTTTTCGCACTTGTATTAGTGTTGAAAAACCACTTTTCACACTTGTGTTAGTGTTGCAAAACCACTTTCCGCAATCGTGCTAGTGTTGTAAACCATTATTCGCATTTGTGTTAGTGTTGCAAAAAACAATTTCCACACTTCTGCTGCCCATTGAAAGCCACTTTCAGCACTCATGCTCGTTTTGAAAGCCACTTTTCGCATTTGGTTTAGTATTGCAAAATCACTTTTCGCACTCGTGCCAGCATTGAAAACCACTTTACGCACTTGTGTTAGTGGTGGAAAACCACTTTTTGCACTCGTGCTGGTGTTGAAAACCACTCATCGCACTTGTGTTAGTGTTGCAAAACCACTTTTTACACTTGTGTTAGTGTTGCAAAACCACTTTTCGCACTTGCGCTCGTTTTGAAAACCACTCTCCGCACATGACCTCGTGTTGCTAAACCAATTTCCACACTTGCGGTCATTTTGATAAGCACGTTCTACACTTGTGCCTGTGTTGCAAACCACTTTCCGCACTTGTGCTGGTAAAGAAAACAACTTTTTGCACTTTGGTTGGTGTTGAAAACCACTTTTCGCACATGTGTTAGTGTTGCACAACCACTTTTCGCACTGGCGCCAGTGTTGAAAACGACAATTCGCATTTATCTTCGTGTTGAAAACCATTTATCGCACTTATGTGTGTTGCAAAACGAATTTTCGCACTTGTGTTTTTGTTGCAAAAACCACTTTCCGCACTCGAACGGGCGTTGAAAACCACTTATTGCACATGTGTTAGTGATGCAAAACCACTTTTCGCACTTGTGTTAGTGTTGAAAAACCACTTTTCGCACTTATGTTGGTGCAGGAAACCACTTTTGCACTTGTATTAGTGTGGAAAAACCACTTTTCGCACTTGTGTTAGTGTTGAAAAACCACTTTTCGCACTTGTGTTGGTGCAGGAAACCACTTTTGCACTTGTATTAGTGTGGAAAAAACACTTTTTACACTTGTGATAGTATTGAAAAACCACTTTTCGCACTTGTGTTAGTGTTGAAACACCACTTTTCGCACTTGTGTTGGTGCAGGAAACCACTTTTTCACTTGTATTTGTGTGGAAAAACCACTTTTCGCACTTGTGTTAATGTTGAAAAACCACTTTTCGCACTTGTGTTAGTGTTGAAAAACCACTTTTCGCACTTGTGTTAGTGTTGAAAAACCACTTTTCGCACTTGTGTTAGTGTTGAAAAACCACTTTTCGCACTTGTGTTGGTGCAGGAAACCACTTTTGCACTTGTATTAGTGTGGAAAAACCACTTTTCGCACTTGTGTTAGTGTTGAAAAACCACTTTTCGCCCTTGTGTTAGTGTTGAAAAACCACTTTTCGTGCTTGTGTTGGTGCAGGAAACCACTTTTGCACTTGTATTAGTGTGGAAAAAACACTTTTTGCACTTGTGTTAGTGTTGAAAAGCCACTTTTCACACTTGTGTTAGTGTTGAAAACCCACTTTTCGCACTTGTGTTGGTGCAGGAAACCACTTTTGCACTTGTATTAGTGTGGAAAAAACACTTTTTGAACTTGTGATAGTGTTGAAAAACCACTTTTCGCACTTGTATTAGTGTTGAAAAACCACTTTTCGCACTTGTGTTGGTGCAGGAAACCACTTTTGCACTTGTATTAGTGTGAAAAAAACACTTTTTGCGCTTTTGATAGTGTTGAAAAACCACTTTTCGCACTTGTGTTAGTGTTGAAAAACAACTTTTCGCACTTGTGTTGGTGCAGGAAACCACTTTTGCACTTGTATTAGTGTGGAAAAACAACTTTTTGCACTTGTGATAGTGTTGAAAAACCACTTTTCGCACTTGTGTTACTGTTGAAAAACCACTTTTCGCACTTGTGTTGGTGCAGGAAACCACTTTTGCACTTGTATTAGTGTGGAAAAAACATTTTTGCGCTTGTGATAGTGTTGAAAAACCACTTTTCGCACTTGTGTTGGTGTTGAAAAACCACTTTTCGCACTTGTGTTGGTGCAGGAAACCACTTTTGCACTTGTATTAGTGTGGAAAAACCACTTTTCGCACTTGTGTTAGTGTTGAAAAACCACTTTTCGCACTTGTGTTAGTGTTGAAAAACCACTTTTCGCACTAGTGTTGGTGCAGGAAACCACTTTTGCACTTGTATTAGTGTTGAAAAACCACTTTTCGCGCTTGTGTTAGTGTTGAAAAACCACTTTTCGCACTTGTGTTAGTGTTGAAAAACCACTTTTCGCACTTGTGTTAGTGTTGAAAAACCACTTTTCGCACTTGTGTTAGTGTTGAAAAACCACTTTTCGCACTTGTGTTAGTGTTGAAAAACCACTTTTCGCACTTGTGTTGGTGCAGGAAACCACTTTTGCACTTGTATTAGTGTGGAAAAAACTTTTTGCACTTGTGATAGTGTTGAAAAACCACTTTTCGCGCTTGTGTTAGTGTTGAAAAACCACTTTTCGCACTTGTGTTGGTGCAGGAAACCACTTTTGCACTTGTATTAGTGTGGAAAAAACACTTTTCGCACTTGTATTAGTGTTGAAAAACCACTTTTCACACTTGTGTTAGTGTTGCAAAACCACTTTCCGCAATCGTGCTAGTGTTGTAAACCATTATTCGCATTTGTGTTAGTGTTGCAAAAAACAATTTCCACACTTCTGCTGCCCATTGAAAGCCACTTTCAGCACTCATGCTCGTTTTGAAAGCCACTTTTCGCATTTGGTTTAGTATTGCAAAATCACTTTTCACACTCGTGCCAGCATTGAAAACCACTTTACGCACTTGTGTTAGTGGTGGAAAACCACTTTTTGCACTCGTGCTGGTGTTTAAAACCACTCATCGCACTTGTGTTAGTGTTGCAAAACCACTTTTTACACTTGTGTTAGTGTTGCAAAACCACTTTTCGCACTTGCGCTCGTTTTGAAAACCACTCTCCGCACATGACCTCGTGTTGCTAAACCAATTTCCACACTTGCGGTCATTTTGAAAAGCACGTTCTACACTTGTGCCTGTGTTGCAAACCACTTTCCGCACTTGTGCTGGTAAAGAAAACAACTTTTTGCACTTTGGTTGGTGTTGAAAACCACTTTTCGCACATGTGTTAGTGTTGCACAACCACTTTTCGCACTGGCGCCAGTGTTGAAAACGACAATTCGCATTTATCTTCGTGTTGAAAACCATTTATCGCACTTATGTGTGTTGCAAAACGAATTTTCGCACTTGTGTTTTTGTTGCAAAAACCACTTTCCGCACTCGAACGGGCGTTGAAAACCACTTATTGCACATGTGTTAGTGATGCAAAACCACTTTTCGCACTTGTGTTAGTGTTGAAAAACCACTTTTCGCACTTATGTTGGTGCAGGAAACCACTTTTGCACTTGTATTAGTGTGGAAAAACCACTTTTCGCACTTGTGTTAGTGTTGAAAAACCACTTTTCGCACTTGTGTTGGTGCAGGAAACCACTTTTGCACTTGTATTAGTGTGGAAAAAACACTTTTTACACTTGTGATAGTGTTGAAAAACCACTTTTCGCACTTGTGTTGGTGCAGGAAACCACTTTTTCCACTTGTATTTGTGTGGAAAAAACCACTTTTCGCACTTGTGTTAATGTTGAAAAACCACTTTTCGCACTTGTGTTAGTGTTGAAAAACCACTTTTCGCACTTGTGTTAGTGTTGAAAAACCACTTTTCGCACTTGTGTTAGTGTTGAAAAACCACTTTTCGCACTTGTGTTGGTGCAGGAAACCACTTTTGCACTTGTATTAGTGTGGAAAAACCACTTTTCGCACTTGTGTTAGTGTTGAAAAACCACTTTTCGCCCTTGTGTTAGTGTTGAAAAACCACTTTTCGTGCTTGTGTTGGTGCAGGAAACCACGTTTGCACGTGTATTAGTGTGGAAAAAACACTTTTTGCACTTGTGTTAGTGTTGAAAAGCCACTTTTCACACTTGTGTTAGTGTTGAAAACCCACTTTTCGCACTTGTGTTGGTGCAGGAAACCACTTTTGCACTTGTATTAGTGTGGCAAAAACACTTTTTGAACTTGTGATAGTGTTGAAAAACCACTTTTCGCACTTGTATTAGTGTTGAAAAACCACTTTTCGCACTTGTGTTGGTGCAGGAAACCACTTTTGCACTTGTATTAGTGTGGAAAAAACACTTTTTGCGCTTTTGATAGTGTTGAAAAACCACTTTTCGCACTTGTGTTAGTGTTGAAAAACAACTTTTCGCACTTGTGTTGGTGCAGGAAACCACTTTTGCACTTGTATTAGTGTGGAAAAACAACTTTTTGCACTTGTGATAGTGTTGAAAAACCACTTTTCGCACTTGTGTTAGTGTTGAAAAACCACTTTTCGCACTTGTGTTGGTGCAGGAAACCACTTTTGCACTTGTATTAGTGTGGAAAAAACATTTTTGCGCTTGTGATAGTGTTGAAAAACCACTTTTCGCACTTGTGTTGGTGTTGAAAAACCACTTTTCGCACTTGTGTTGGTGCAGGAAACCACTTTTGCACTTGTATTAGTGTGGAAAAACCACTTTTCGCACTTGTGTTAGTGTTGAAAAACCACTTTTCGCACTTGTGTTAGTGTTGAAAAACCACTTTTCGCACTTGTGTTGGTGCAGGAAACCACTTTTGCACTTGTATTAGTGTGGAAAAACCATTTTTCGCACTTGTGTTAGTGTTGAAAAACCACTTTTCGCACTTGTGTTAGTGTTGAAAAACCACTTTTCGCACTTGTGTTGGTGCAGGCAACCACTTTTGCACTTGTATTAGTGTGGAAAAAACACTTTTTGCACTTGTGATAGTGTTGAAAAACCACTTTTGGCACTTGTGTTAGTGTTGAAAAACCACTTTTCGCACTAGTGTTGGTGCAGGAAACCACTTTTGCACTTGTATTAGTGTGGAAAAACCACTTTTCGCACTTGTGTTATTGTTGATAAACCACTTTTCGCACTTGTGTTGGTGCAGGCAACCACTTTTGCACTTGTATTAGTGTGGAAAAAAAACTTTTTGCACTTGTGATAGTGTTGAAAAACCACTTTTGGCACTTGTGTTAGTGTTGAAAAACCACTTTTCGCACTTGTGTTGGTGCAGGAAACCACTTTTGCACTTGTATTAGTGTGGAAAAACCACTTTTCGCACTTGTGTTATTGTTGAAAAACCACTTTTCGCACTTGTGTTTGTGCAGGAAACCACTTTTGCACTTGTATTAGTGTGGAAAAACCACTTTTCGCATGTGTGTTAGTGTTGAAAAACCACTTTTCACACTTGTGTTTGTGCAGGAAACAACTTTTGCACTTGTATTAGTGTGGAAAAAACACTTTTTGCGCTTTTGATAGTGTTGAAAAACCACTTTTCGCACTTGTGTTAGTGTTGAAAAACAACTTTTCGCACTTGTGTTGGTGCAGGAAACCACTTTTGCACTTGTATTAGTGTGGAAAAACAACTTTTTGCACTTGTGATAGTGTTGAAAAACCACTTTTCGCACTTGTGTTACTGTTGAAAAACCACTTTTCGCACTTGTGTTGGTGCAGGAAACCACTTTTGCACTTGTATTAGTGTGGAAAAAACATTTTTGCGCTTGTGATAGTGTTGAAAAACCACTTTTCGCACTTGTGTTGGTGTTGAAAAACCACTTTTCGCACTTGTGTTGGTGCAGGAAACCACTTTTGCACTTGTATTAGTGTGGAAAAACCACTTTTCGCACTTGTGTTAGTGTTGAAAAACCACTTTTCGCACTTGTGTTAGTGTTGAAAAACCACTTTTCGCACTAGTGTTGGTGCAGGAAACCACTTTTGCACTTGTATTAGTGTTGAAAAACCACTTTTCGCGCTTGTGTTAGTGTTGAAAAACCACTTTTCGCACTTGTGTTAGTGTTGAAAAACCACTTTTCGCACTTGTGTTAGTGTTGAAAAACCACTTTTCGCACTTGTGTTAGTGTTGAAAAACCACTTTTCGCACTTGTGTTAGTGTTGAAAAACCACTTTTCGCACTTGTGTTGGTGCAGGAAACCACTTTTGCACTTGTATTAGTGTGGAAAAAACTTTTTGCACTTGTGATAGTGTTGAAAAACCACTTTTCGCGCTTGTGTTAGTGTTGAAAAACCACTTTTCGCACTTGTGTTGGTGCAGGAAACCACTTTTGCACTTGTATTAGTGTGGAAAAAACACTTTTCGCACTTGTATTAGTGTTGAAAAACCACTTTTCGCACTTGTGTTAGTGTTGAAAAACCACTTTTCGCACTCGTGTTGGTGCAGGAAACCACTTTTGCACTTGTATTAGTGTGGAAAAACCACTTTTCGCACTTGCGTTGGTGTTGAAAACCACTTTTCGCCCTTGTGTTAGTGTTGAAAAACCACTTTTCGCACTTGTGTTGGTGCAGGAAACCACTTTTGCACTTGTATTAGTGTGGAAAAACCACTTTTCGCACTTGTGTTAGTGTTGAAAAACCACTTTTCGCACTTGTGTTAGTGTTGAACAACCACTTTTCACACTTGTGTTGGTGCAGGAAACCACTTTTGCACTTGCATTAGTGTGGAAAAAACACTTTTTGCACTTGTGATAGTGTTGAAAAACCACTTTTCGCACTTGTGTTGGTGTTGAAAAACCACTTTTCGCACTTGTGTTGGTGCAGGAAACCACTTTTGCACTTGTATTAGTGTGGAAAAACCACTTTTCGCACTTGTGTTAGTGTTGAAAAACCACTTTTCGCACTTGTGTTAGTGTTGAAAAACCACTTTTCGCACTTGTGTTGGTGCAGGAAACCACTTTTGCACTTGTATTAGTGTTGAAAAACCACTTTTCGCGCTTGTGTTAGTGTTGAAAAACCACTTTTCGCACTTGTGTTAGTGTTGAAAAAACACTTTTCGCACTTGTGTTAGTGTTGAAAAACCACTTTTCGCACTTGTGTTAGTGTTGAAAAACCACTTTTCGCACTTGTGTTAGTGTTGAAAAACCACTTTTCGCACTTGTGTTGGTGCAGGAAACCACTTTTGCACTTGTATTAGTGTGGAAAAAACTTTTTGCACTTGTGATAGTGTTGAAAAACCACTTTTCGCGCTTGTGTTAGTGTTGAAAAACCACTTTTCGCACTTGTGTTGGTGCAGGAAACCACTTTTGCACTTGTATTAGTGTGGAAAAAACACTTTTCGCACTTGTATTAGTGTTGAAAAACCACTTTTCACACTTGTGTTAGTGTTGCAAAACCACTTTCCGCAATCGTGCTAGTGTTGTAAACCATTATTCGCATTTGTGTTAGTGTTGCAAAAAACAATTTCCACACTTCTGCTGCCCATTGAAAGCCACTTTCAGCACTCATGCTCGTTTTGAAAGCCACTTTTCGCATTTGGTTTAGTATTGCAAAATCACTTTTCGCACTCGTGCCAGCATTGAAAACCACTTTACGCACTTGTGTTAGTGGTGGAAAACCACTTTTTGCACTCGTGCTGGTGTTGAAAACCACTCATCGCACTTGTGTTAGTGTTGCAAAACCACTTTTTACACTTGTGTTAGTGTTGCAAAACCACTTTTCGCACTTGCGCTCGTTTTGAAAACCACTCTCCGCACATGACCTCGTGTTGCTAAACCAATTTCCACACTTGCGGTCATTTTGATAAGCACGTTCTACACTTGTGCCTGTGTTGCAAACCACTTTCCGCACTTGTGCTGGTAAAGAAAACAACTTTTTGCACTTTGGTTGGTGTTGAAAACCACTTTTCGCACATGTGTTAGTGTTGCACAACCACTTTTCGCACTGGCGCCAGTGTTGAAAACGACAATTCGCATTTATCTTCGTGTTGAAAACCATTTATCGCACTTATGTGTGTTGCAAAACGAATTTTCGCACTTGTGTTTTTGTTGCAAAAACCACTTTCCGCACTCGAACGGGCGTTGAAAACCACTTATTGCACATGTGTTAGTGATGCAAAACCACTTTTCGCACTTGTGTTAGTGTTGAAAAACCACTTTTCGCACTTATGTTGGTGCAGGAAACCACTTTTGCACTTGTATTAGTGTGGAAAAACCACTTTTCGCACTTGTGTTAGTGTTGAAAAACCACTTTTCGCACTTGTGTTGGTGCAGGAAACCACTTTTGCACTTGTATTAGTGTGGAAAAAACACTTTTTACACTTGTGATAGTATTGAAAAACCACTTTTCGCACTTGTGTTAGTGTTGAAACACCACTTTTCGCACTTGTGTTGGTGCAGGAAACCACTTTTTCACTTGTATTTGTGTGGAAAAACCACTTTTCGCACTTGTGTTAATGTTGAAAAACCACTTTTCGCACTTGTGTTAGTGTTGAAAAACCACTTTTCGCACTTGTGTTAGTGTTGAAAAACCACTTTTCGCACTTGTGTTAGTGTTGAAAAACCACTTTTCGCACTTGTGTTGGTGCAGGAAACCACTTTTGCACTTGTATTAGTGTGGAAAAACCACTTTTCGCACTTGTGTTAGTGTTGAAAAACCACTTTTCGCCCTTGTGTTAGTGTTGAAAAACCACTTTTCGTGCTTGTGTTGGTGCAGGAAACCACTTTTGCACTTGTATTAGTGTGGAAAAAACACTTTTTGCACTTGTGTTAGTGTTGAAAAGCCACTTTTCACACTTGTGTTAGTGTTGAAAACCCACTTTTCGCACTTGTGTTGGTGCAGGAAACCACTTTTGCACTTGTATTAGTGTGGAAAAAACACTTTTTGAACTTGTGATAGTGTTGAAAAACCACTTTTCGCACTTGTATTAGTGTTGAAAAACCACTTTTCGCACTTGTGTTGGTGCAGGAAACCACTTTTGCACTTGTATTAGTGTGAAAAAAACACTTTTTGCGCTTTTGATAGTGTTGAAAAACCACTTTTCGCACTTGTGTTAGTGTTGAAAAACAACTTTTCGCACTTGTGTTGGTGCAGGAAACCACTTTTGCACTTGTATTAGTGTGGAAAAACAACTTTTTGCACTTGTGATAGTGTTGAAAAACCACTTTTCGCACTTGTGTTACTGTTGAAAAACCACTTTTCGCACTTGTGTTGGTGCAGGAAACCACTTTTGCACTTGTATTAGTGTGGAAAAAACATTTTTGCGCTTGTGATAGTGTTGAAAAACCACTTTTCGCACTTGTGTTGGTGTTGAAAAACCACTTTTCGCACTTGTGTTGGTGCAGGAAACCACTTTTGCACTTGTATTAGTGTGGAAAAACCACTTTTCGCACTTGTGTTAGTGTTGAAAAACCACTTTTCGCACTTGTGTTAGTGTTGAAAAACCACTTTTCGCACTAGTGTTGGTGCAGGAAACCACTTTTGCACTTGTATTAGTGTTGAAAAACCACTTTTCGCGCTTGTGTTAGTGTTGAAAAACCACTTTTCGCACTTGTGTTAGTGTTGAAAAACCACTTTTCGCACTTGTGTTAGTGTTGAAAAACCACTTTTCGCACTTGTGTTAGTGTTGAAAAACCACTTTTCGCACTTGTGTTAGTGTTGAAAAACCACTTTTCGCACTTGTGTTGGTGCAGGAAACCACTTTTGCACTTGTATTAGTGTGGAAAAAACTTTTTGCACTTGTGATAGTGTTGAAAAACCACTTTTCGCGCTTGTGTTAGTGTTGAAAAACCACTTTTCGCACTTGTGTTGGTGCAGGAAACCACTTTTGCACTTGTATTAGTGTGGAAAAAACACTTTTCGCACTTGTATTAGTGTTGAAAAACCACTTTTCACACTTGTGTTAGTGTTGCAAAACCACTTTCCGCAATCGTGCTAGTGTTGTAAACCATTATTCGCATTTGTGTTAGTGTTGCAAAAAACAATTTCCACACTTCTGCTGCCCATTGAAAGCCACTTTCAGCACTCATGCTCGTTTTGAAAGCCACTTTTCGCATTTGGTTTAGTATTGCAAAATCACTTTTCACACTCGTGCCAGCATTGAAAACCACTTTACGCACTTGTGTTAGTGGTGGAAAACCACTTTTTGCACTCGTGCTGGTGTTTAAAACCACTCATCGCACTTGTGTTAGTGTTGCAAAACCACTTTTTACACTTGTGTTAGTGTTGCAAAACCACTTTTCGCACTTGCGCTCGTTTTGAAAACCACTCTCCGCACATGACCTCGTGTTGCTAAACCAATTTCCACACTTGCGGTCATTTTGAAAAGCACGTTCTACACTTGTGCCTGTGTTGCAAACCACTTTCCGCACTTGTGCTGGTAAAGAAAACAACTTTTTGCACTTTGGTTGGTGTTGAAAACCACTTTTCGCACATGTGTTAGTGTTGCACAACCACTTTTCGCACTGGCGCCAGTGTTGAAAACGACAATTCGCATTTATCTTCGTGTTGAAAACCATTTATCGCACTTATGTGTGTTGCAAAACGAATTTTCGCACTTGTGTTTTTGTTGCAAAAACCACTTTCCGCACTCGAACGGGCGTTGAAAACCACTTATTGCACATGTGTTAGTGATGCAAAACCACTTTTCGCACTTGTGTTAGTGTTGAAAAACCACTTTTCGCACTTATGTTGGTGCAGGAAACCACTTTTGCACTTGTATTAGTGTGGAAAAACCACTTTTCGCACTTGTGTTAGTGTTGAAAAACCACTTTTCGCACTTGTGTTGGTGCAGGAAACCACTTTTGCACTTGTATTAGTGTGGAAAAAACACTTTTTACACTTGTGATAGTGTTGAAAAACCACTTTTCGCACTTGTGTTGGTGCAGGAAACCACTTTTTCCACTTGTATTTGTGTGGAAAAAACCACTTTTCGCACTTGTGTTAATGTTGAAAAACCACTTTTCGCACTTGTGTTAGTGTTGAAAAACCACTTTTCGCACTTGTGTTAGTGTTGAAAAACCACTTTTCGCACTTGTGTTAGTGTTGAAAAACCACTTTTCGCACTTGTGTTGGTGCAGGAAACCACTTTTGCACTTGTATTAGTGTGGAAAAACCACTTTTCGCACTTGTGTTAGTGTTGAAAAACCACTTTTCGCCCTTGTGTTAGTGTTGAAAAACCACTTTTCGTGCTTGTGTTGGTGCAGGAAACCACGTTTGCACGTGTATTAGTGTGGAAAAAACACTTTTTGCACTTGTGTTAGTGTTGAAAAGCCACTTTTCACACTTGTGTTAGTGTTGAAAACCCACTTTTCGCACTTGTGTTGGTGCAGGAAACCACTTTTGCACTTGTATTAGTGTGGCAAAAACACTTTTTGAACTTGTGATAGTGTTGAAAAACCACTTTTCGCACTTGTATTAGTGTTGAAAAACCACTTTTCGCACTTGTGTTGGTGCAGGAAACCACTTTTGCACTTGTATTAGTGTGGAAAAAACACTTTTTGCGCTTTTGATAGTGTTGAAAAACCACTTTTCGCACTTGTGTTAGTGTTGAAAAACAACTTTTCGCACTTGTGTTGGTGCAGGAAACCACTTTTGCACTTGTATTAGTGTGGAAAAACAACTTTTTGCACTTGTGATAGTGTTGAAAAACCACTTTTCGCACTTGTGTTAGTGTTGAAAAACCACTTTTCGCACTTGTGTTGGTGCAGGAAACCACTTTTGCACTTGTATTAGTGTGGAAAAAACATTTTTGCGCTTGTGATAGTGTTGAAAAACCACTTTTCGCACTTGTGTTGGTGTTGAAAAACCACTTTTCGCACTTGTGTTGGTGCAGGAAACCACTTTTGCACTTGTATTAGTGTGGAAAAACCACTTTTCGCACTTGTGTTAGTGTTGAAAAACCACTTTTCGCACTTGTGTTAGTGTTGAAAAACCACTTTTCGCACTTGTGTTGGTGCAGGAAACCACTTTTGCACTTGTATTAGTGTGGAAAAACCATTTTTCGCACTTGTGTTAGTGTTGAAAAACCACTTTTCGCACTTGTGTTAGTGTTGAAAAACCACTTTTCGCACTTGTGTTGGTGCAGGCAACCACTTTTGCACTTGTATTAGTGTGGAAAAAACACTTTTTGCACTTGTGATAGTGTTGAAAAACCACTTTTGGCACTTGTGTTAGTGTTGAAAAACCACTTTTCGCACTAGTGTTGGTGCAGGAAACCACTTTTGCACTTGTATTAGTGTGGAAAAACCACTTTTCGCACTTGTGTTATTGTTGATAAACCACTTTTCGCACTTGTGTTGGTGCAGGCAACCACTTTTGCACTTGTATTAGTGTGGAAAAAAAACTTTTTGCACTTGTGATAGTGTTGAAAAACCACTTTTGGCACTTGTGTTAGTGTTGAAAAACCACTTTTCGCACTTGTGTTGGTGCAGGAAACCACTTTTGCACTTGTATTAGTGTGGAAAAACCACTTTTCGCACTTGTGTTATTGTTGAAAAACCACTTTTCGCACTTGTGTTTGTGCAGGAAACCACTTTTGCACTTGTATTAGTGTGGAAAAACCACTTTTCGCATGTGTGTTAGTGTTGAAAAACCACTTTTCACACTTGTGTTTGTGCAGGAAACAACTTTTGCACTTGTATTAGTGTGGAAAAAACACTTTTTGCGCTTTTGATAGTGTTGAAAAACCACTTTTCGCACTTGTGTTAGTGTTGAAAAACAACTTTTCGCACTTGTGTTGGTGCAGGAAACCACTTTTGCACTTGTATTAGTGTGGAAAAACAACTTTTTGCACTTGTGATAGTGTTGAAAAACCACTTTTCGCACTTGTGTTACTGTTGAAAAACCACTTTTCGCACTTGTGTTGGTGCAGGAAACCACTTTTGCACTTGTATTAGTGTGGAAAAAACATTTTTGCGCTTGTGATAGTGTTGAAAAACCACTTTTCGCACTTGTGTTGGTGTTGAAAAACCACTTTTCGCACTTGTGTTGGTGCAGGAAACCACTTTTGCACTTGTATTAGTGTGGAAAAACCACTTTTCGCACTTGTGTTAGTGTTGAAAAACCACTTTTCGCACTTGTGTTAGTGTTGAAAAACCACTTTTCGCACTAGTGTTGGTGCAGGAAACCACTTTTGCACTTGTATTAGTGTTGAAAAACCACTTTTCGCGCTTGTGTTAGTGTTGAAAAACCACTTTTCGCACTTGTGTTAGTGTTGAAAAACCACTTTTCGCACTTGTGTTAGTGTTGAAAAACCACTTTTCGCACTTGTGTTAGTGTTGAAAAACCACTTTTCGCACTTGTGTTAGTGTTGAAAAACCACTTTTCGCACTTGTGTTGGTGCAGGAAACCACTTTTGCACTTGTATTAGTGTGGAAAAAACTTTTTGCACTTGTGATAGTGTTGAAAAACCACTTTTCGCGCTTGTGTTAGTGTTGAAAAACCACTTTTCGCACTTGTGTTGGTGCAGGAAACCACTTTTGCACTTGTATTAGTGTGGAAAAAACACTTTTCGCACTTGTATTAGTGTTGAAAAACCACTTTTCACACTTGTGTTAGTGTTGCAAAACCACTTTCCGCAATCGTGCTAGTGTTGTAAACCATTATTCGCATTTGTGTTAGTGTTGCAAAAAACAATTTCCACACTTCTGCTGCCCATTGAAAGCCACTTTCAGCACTCATGCTCGTTTTGAAAGCCACTTTTCGCATTTGGTTTAGTATTGCAAAATCACTTTTCACACTCGTGCCAGCATTGAAAACCACTTTACGCACTTGTGTTAGTGGTGGAAAACCACTTTTTGCACTCGTGCTGGTGTTTAAAACCACTCATCGCACTTGTGTTAGTGTTGCAAAACCACTTTTTACACTTGTGTTAGTGTTGCAAAACCACTTTTCGCACTTGCGCTCGTTTTGAAAACCACTCTCCGCACATGACCTCGTGTTGCTAAACCAATTTCCACACTTGCGGTCATTTTGAAAAGCACGTTCTACACTTGTGCCTGTGTTGCAAACCACTTTCCGCACTTGTGCTGGTAAAGAAAACAACTTTTTGCACTTTGGTTGGTGTTGAAAACCACTTTTCGCACATGTGTTAGTGTTGCACAACCACTTTTCGCACTGGCGCCAGTGTTGAAAACGACAATTCGCATTTATCTTCGTGTTGAAAACCATTTATCGCACTTATGTGTGTTGCAAAACGAATTTTCGCACTTGTGTTTTTGTTGCAAAAACCACTTTCCGCACTCGAACGGGCGTTGAAAACCACTTATTGCACATGTGTTAGTGATGCAAAACCACTTTTCGCACTTGTGTTAGTGTTGAAAAACCACTTTTCGCACTTATGTTGGTGCAGGAAACCACTTTTGCACTTGTATTAGTGTGGAAAAACCACTTTTCGCACTTGTGTTAGTGTTGAAAAACCACTTTTCGCACTTGTGTTGGTGCAGGAAACCACTTTTGCACTTGTATTAGTGTGGAAAAAACACTTTTTACACTTGTGATAGTGTTGAAAAACCACTTTTCGCACTTGTGTTGGTGCAGGAAACCACTTTTTCCACTTGTATTTGTGTGGAAAAAACCACTTTTCGCACTTGTGTTAATGTTGAAAAACCACTTTTCGCACTTGTGTTAGTGTTGAAAAACCACTTTTCGCACTTGTGTTAGTGTTGAAAAACCACTTTTCGCACTTGTGTTAGTGTTGAAAAACCACTTTTCGCACTTGTGTTGGTGCAGGAAACCACTTTTGCACTTGTATTAGTGTGGAAAAACCACTTTTCGCACTTGTGTTAGTGTTGAAAAACCACTTTTCGCCCTTGTGTTAGTGTTGAAAAACCACTTTTCGTGCTTGTGTTGGTGCAGGAAACCACGTTTGCACGTGTATTAGTGTGGAAAAAACACTTTTTGCACTTGTGTTAGTGTTGAAAAGCCACTTTTCACACTTGTGTTAGTGTTGAAAACCCACTTTTCGCACTTGTGTTGGTGCAGGAAACCACTTTTGCACTTGTATTAGTGTGGCAAAAACACTTTTTGAACTTGTGATAGTGTTGAAAAACCACTTTTCGCACTTGTATTAGTGTTGAAAAACCACTTTTCGCACTTGTGTTGGTGCAGGAAACCACTTTTGCACTTGTATTAGTGTGGAAAAAACACTTTTTGCGCTTTTGATAGTGTTGAAAAACCACTTTTCGCACTTGTGTTAGTGTTGAAAAACAACTTTTCGCACTTGTGTTGGTGCAGGAAACCACTTTTGCACTTGTATTAGTGTGGAAAAACAACTTTTTGCACTTGTGATAGTGTTGAAAAACCACTTTTCGCACTTGTGTTAGTGTTGAAAAACCACTTTTCGCACTTGTGTTGGTGCAGGAAACCACTTTTGCACTTGTATTAGTGTGGAAAAAACATTTTTGCGCTTGTGATAGTGTTGAAAAACCACTTTTCGCACTTGTGTTGGTGTTGAAAAACCACTTTTCGCACTTGTGTTGGTGCAGGAAACCACTTTTGCACTTGTATTAGTGTGGAAAAACCACTTTTCGCACTTGTGTTAGTGTTGAAAAACCACTTTTCGCACTTGTGTTAGTGTTGAAAAACCACTTTTCGCACTTGTGTTGGTGCAGGAAACCACTTTTGCACTTGTATTAGTGTGGAAAAACCATTTTTCGCACTTGTGTTAGTGTTGAAAAACCACTTTTCGCACTTGTGTTAGTGTTGAAAAACCACTTTTCGCACTTGTGTTGGTGCAGGCAACCACTTTTGCACTTGTATTAGTGTGGAAAAAACACTTTTTGCACTTGTGATAGTGTTGAAAAACCACTTTTGGCACTTGTGTTAGTGTTGAAAAACCACTTTTCGCACTAGTGTTGGTGCAGGAAACCACTTTTGCACTTGTATTAGTGTGGAAAAACCACTTTTCGCACTTGTGTTATTGTTGATAAACCACTTTTCGCACTTGTGTTGGTGCAGGCAACCACTTTTGCACTTGTATTAGTGTGGAAAAAAAACTTTTTGCACTTGTGATAGTGTTGAAAAACCACTTTTGGCACTTGTGTTAGTGTTGAAAAACCACTTTTCGCACTTGTGTTGGTGCAGGAAACCACTTTTGCACTTGTATTAGTGTGGAAAAACCACTTTTCGCACTTGTGTTATTGTTGAAAAACCACTTTTCGCACTTGTGTTTGTGCAGGAAACCACTTTTGCACTTGTATTAGTGTGGAAAAACCACTTTTCGCATGTGTGTTAGTGTTGAAAAACCACTTTTCACACTTGTGTTTGTGCAGGAAACAACTTTTGCACTTGTATTAGTGTGGAAAAAACTTTTTGCACTTGTGATAGTGTTGAAAAACCACTTTTCGCGCTTGTGTTAGTGTTGAAAAACCACTTTTCGCACTTGTGTTGGTGCAGGAAACCACTTTTGCACTTGTATTAGTGTGGAAAAAACACTTTTCGCACTTGTGTTAGTGTTGAAAAACCACTTTTCGCAATTGTGTTAGTGTTGAAAAACCACTTTTTGCACTTGCGTTGGTGCAGGAACCCACTTTTGCACTTGTATTAGTGTGGAAAAAACACTTTTTGCACTTGTGATAGTGTTGAAAAACCACTTTTCGCACTTGTGTTAGTGTTGAAAAACCACTTTTCGCAATTGTGTTGGTGCAGGAAACCACTTTTGCACTTGTATTAGTGTGGAAAAAACACTTTTTACACTTGTGATAGTGTTGAAAAAACACTTTTCGCACTTGTGTTAGTGTTGAAAAACCACTTTTCGCACTTGTGTTGGTGCAGGAAACCACTTTTTCACTTGTATTAGTGTGGATAAACCACTTTTCGCACTTGTGTTAATGTTGAAAAACCACTTTTCGCACTTGTGTTAGTGTTGAAAAACCACTTTTCGCACTTGTGTTAGTGTTGAAAAACCACTTTTCGCACTTGTGTTAGTGTTGAAAAACCACTTTTCGCACTTGTGTTGGTGCAGGAAACCACTTTTGCAGTTGTATTAGTGTGGAAAAACCACTTTTCGCACTTGTGTTAGTGTTGAAAAACCACTTTTCGCACTTGTGTTAGTGTTGAAAAACCACTTTTCGCACTTGTGTTGGTGCAGGAAACCACTTTTGCACTTGTATTAGTGTGGAAAAACCGCTTTTCGCACTTGTGTTAGTGTTGAAAAACCACTTTTCGCACTTGTGTTGGTGCAGGAAACCACTTTTGCACTTGTATTAGTGTGGAAAAACCGCTTTTCGCACTTGTGTTGGTGCAGGAAACCACTTTTGCACTTGCATTAGTGTTGAAAAACCACTTTTCGCACTTGTGTTGGTGCAGGAAACCACTTTTGCACTTGCATTAGTGTGGAAAAACCACTTTTCGCACTTGTGTTAGTGTTGAAAAACCACTTTTCGCGCTTGTGTTGGTGCAGGAAACCACTTTTGCACTTGTATTAGTGTGGAAAAAACACTTTTTGCACTTGTGTTAGTGTTGAAAAACCACTTTTCGCACTTGTGTTAGTGTTGAAAAACCACTTTTCGCACTTGTGTTTGTGCAGGAAACCACTTTTGCACTTGTATTAGTGTGGAAAAAACTTTTTGCACTTGTGATAGTGTTGAAGAACCACTTTTCGCGCTTGTGTTATTGTTGAAAAACCACTTTTCGCACTTGTGTTGGTGCAGGAAACCACTTTTGCACTTGTATTCGTGTGGAAAAACCACTTTTCGCACTTGTGTTAGTGTTGAAAAACCACTTTTCGCACTTGTGTTAGTGTTGAAAAACCACTTTTAGCACTTGTGTTGGTGCAGGAAACCACTTTTGCACTTGTATTAGTGTGGAAAAAACACTTTTCGCACTTGTGTTAGTGTTGAAAAACCACTTTTCGCAATTGTGTTAGTGTTGAAAAACCACTTTTTGCACTTGCGTTGGTGCAGGAACCCACTTTTGCACTTGTATTAGTGTGGAAAAAACACTTTTTGCACTTGTGATAGTGTTGAAAAACCACTTTTCGCACTTGTGTTAGTGTTGAAAAACCACTTTTCGCACTTGTGTTAGTGTTGAAAAACCACTTTTCGCACTTGTGTTAGTGTTGAAAAACCACTTTTCGCACTTGTGTTAGTGTTGAAAAACCACTTTTCGCACTTGTGTTAGTGTTGAAAAACAACTTTTCGCACTTGTGTTGGTGCAGGAAACCACTTTTGCACTTGTATTAGTGTGGAAAAAACACTTTTTGCGCTTTTGATAGTGTTGAAAAACCACTTTTCGCACTTGTGTTAGTGTTGAAAAACAACTTTTCGCACTTGTGTTGGTGCAGGAAACCACTTTTGCACTTGTATTAGTGTGGAAAAACAACTTTTTGCACTTGTGATAGTGTTGAAAAACCACTTTTCGCACTTGTGTTAGTGTTGAAAAACCACTTTTCGCACTTGTGTTGGTGCAGGAAACCACTTTTGCACTTGTATTAGTGTGGAAAAAACATTTTTGCGCTTGTGATAGTGTTGAAAAACCACTTTTCGCACTTGTGTTGGTGTTGAAAAACCACTTTTCGCACTTGTGTTGGTGCAGGAAACCACTTTTGCACTTGTATTAGTGTGGAAAAACCACTTTTCGCACTTGTGTTAGTGTTGAAAAACCACTTTTCGCACTTGTGTTAGTGTTGAAAAACCACTTTTCGCACTTGTGTTGGTGCAGGAAACCACTTTTGCACTTGTATTAGTGTGGAAAAACCATTTTTCGCACTTGTGTTAGTGTTGAAAAACCACTTTTCGCACTTGTGTTAGTGTTGAAAAACCACTTTTCGCACTTGTGTTGGTGCAGGCAACCACTTTTGCACTTGTATTAGTGTGGAAAAAACACTTTTTGCACTTGTGATAGTGTTGAAAAACCACTTTTGGCACTTGTGTTAGTGTTGAAAAACCACTTTTCGCACTAGTGTTGGTGCAGGAAACCACTTTTGCACTTGTATTAGTGTGGAAAAACCACTTTTCGCACTTGTGTTATTGTTGATAAACCACTTTTCGCACTTGTGTTGGTGCAGGCAACCACTTTTGCACTTGTATTAGTGTGGAAAAAACACTTTTTGCACTTGTGATAGTGTTGAAAAACCACTTTTGGCACTTGTGTTAGTGTTGAAAAACCACTTTTCGCACTTGTGTTGGTGCAGGAAACCACTTTTGCACTTGTATTAGTGTGGAAAAACCACTTTTCGCACTTGTGTTATTGTTGAAAAACCACTTTTCGCACTTGTGTTGGTGCAGGAAACCACTTTTGCACTTGTATTAGTGTGGAAAAACCACTTTTCGCATGTGTGTTAGTGTTGAAAAACCACTTTTCACACTTGTGTTTGTGCAGGAAACAACTTTTGCACTTGTATTAGTGTGGAAAAAACTTTTTGCACTTGTGATAGTGTTGAAAAACCACTTTTCGCGCTTGTGTTAGTGTTGAAAAACCACTTTTCGCACTTGTGTTGGTGCAGGAAACCACTTTTGCACTTGTATTAGTGTGGAAAAAACACTTTTCGCACTTGTGTTAGTGTTGAAAAACCACTTTTCGCAATTGTGTTAGTGTTGAAAAACCACTTTTTGCACTTGCGTTGGTGCAGGAACCCACTTTTGCACTTGTATTAGTGTGGAAAAAACACTTTTTGCACTTGTGATAGTGTTGAAAAACCACTTTTCGCACTTGTGTTAGTGTTGAAAAACCACTTTTCGCAATTGTGTTGGTGCAGGAAACCACTTTTGCACTTGTATTAGTGTGGAAAAAACACTTTTTACACTTGTGATAGTGTTGAAAAAACACTTTTCGCACTTGTGTTAGTGTTGAAAAACCACTTTTCGCACTTGTGTTGGTGCAGGAAACCACTTTTTCACTTGTATTAGTGTGGATAAACCACTTTTCGCACTTGTGTTAATGTTGAAAAACCACTTTTCGCACTTGTGTTAGTGTTGAAAAACCACTTTTCGCACTTGTGTTAGTGTTGAAAAACCACTTTTCGCACTTGTGTTAGTGTTGAAAAACCACTTTTCGCACTTGTGTTGGTGCAGGAAACCACTTTTGCAGTTGTATTAGTGTGGAAAAACCACTTTTCGCACTTGTGTTAGTGTTGAAAAACCACTTTTCGCACTTGTGTTAGTGTTGAAAAACCACTTTTCGCACTTGTGTTGGTGCAGGAAACCACTTTTGCACTTGTATTAGTGTGGAAAAACCGCTTTTCGCACTTGTGTTAGTGTTGAAAAACCACTTTTCGCACTTGTGTTGGTGCAGGAAACCACTTTTGCACTTGTATTAGTGTGGAAAAACCGCTTTTCGCACTTGTGTTGGTGCAGGAAACCACTTTTGCACTTGCATTAGTGTTGAAAAACCACTTTTCGCACTTGTGTTGGTGCAGGAAACCACTTTTGCACTTGCATTAGTGTGGAAAAACCACTTTTCGCACTTGTGTTAGTGTTGAAAAACCACTTTTCGCGCTTGTGTTGGTGCAGGAAACCACTTTTGCACTTGTATTAGTGTGGAAAAAACACTTTTTGCACTTGTGTTAGTGTTGAAAAACCACTTTTCGCACTTGTGTTAGTGTTGAAAAACCACTTTTCGCACTTGTGTTTGTGCAGGAAACCACTTTTGCACTTGTATTAGTGTGGAAAAAACTTTTTGCACTTGTGATAGTGTTGAAGAACCACTTTTCGCGCTTGTGTTATTGTTGAAAAACCACTTTTCGCACTTGTGTTGGTGCAGGAAACCACTTTTGCACTTGTATTCGTGTGGAAAAACCACTTTTCGCACTTGTGTTAGTGTTGAAAAACCACTTTTCGCTCTTGTGTTAGTGTTGAAAAACCACTTTTAGCACTTGTGTTGGTGCAGGAAACCACTTTTGCACTTGTATTAGTGTGGAAAAAACACTTTTCGCACTTGTGTTAGTGTTGAAAAACCACTTTTCGCAATTGTGTTAGTGTTGAAAAACCACTTTTTGCACTTGCGTTGGTGCAGGAACCCACTTTTGCACTTGTATTAGTGTGGAAAAAACACTTTTTGCACTTGTGATAGTGTTGAAAAACCACTTTTCGCACTTGTGTTAGTGTTGAAAAACCACTTTTCGCACTTGTGTTAGTGTTGAAAAACCACTTTTCGCACTTGTGTTAGTGTTGAAAAACCACTTTTCGCACTTGTGTTAGTGTTGAAAAACCACTTTTCGCACTTGTGTTAGTGTTGAAAAACCACTTTTCGCACTTGTGTTAGTGTTGAAAAACCAATTTTCGCACTTGTGTTAGTGTTGAAAAACCACTTTTCGCACTTGAGTTAGTGTTGAAAAACCACTTTTCGCACTTGTGTTGGTGCAGGAAACCACTTTTGCACTTGTATTCGTGTGGAAAAACCACTTTTCGCACTTGTGTTAGTGTTGAAAAACCACTTTTCTCACTTCTGTTGGTGTTGAAAAACCACTTTTCGCACTTGTGTTAGTGTAGAAAAACCACTTTTCGCACTTGTGTTGGTGCAGGAAACCACTTTTGCACTTGTATTAGTGTGGAAAAATCACTTTTTGCACTTGTGATAGTGTTGAAAAACCACTTTTCGCACTTGTGTTAGTGTTGAAAAACCACTTTTCGCACTTATGTTGGTGCAGGAAACCACTTTTGCACTTGTATTAGTGTGGAAATACCACTTTTCGCACTTGTGTTAGTGTTGAAAAACCACTTTTCGCACTTGTGTTAGTGTTGAAAAACCACTTTTCGCACTTGTGTTAGTGTTGAAAAACCACTTTACGCACTTGTGTTAGTGTTGAAAAACCACTTTTCGCACTTGTGTTGGTGCAGGAAACCACTTTTGCACTTGTATTAGTGTGGAAAAAACACTTTTTACACTTGTGATAGTGTTGAAAAACGACTTTTCGCACTTGTGTTAGTGTTGAAAAACCACTTTTCGCACTTGTGTTGGTGCAGGAAACCACTTTTTCACTTGTATTAGTGTGGAAAAACCACTTTTCGCACTTGTGTTAATGTTGAAAAACCACTTTTCGCACTTGTGTTAGTGTTGAAAAACCACTTTTCGCACTTGTGTTAGTGTTGAAAAACCACTTTTTGCCCTTGTGTTAGTGTTGAAAAACCACTTTTAGCACTTGTGTTGGTGCAGGAAACCACTTTTGCACTTGTATTAGTGTGGAAAAAACACTTTTCGCACTTGTGTTAGTGTTGAAAAACCACTTTTCGCAATTGTGTTAGTGTTGAAAAACCACTTTTTGCACTTGCGTTGGTGCAGGAACCCACTTTTGCACTTGTATTAGTGTGGAAAAAACACTTTTTGCACTTGTGATAGTGTTGAAAAACCACTTTTCGCACTTGTGTTAGTGTTGAAAAACCACTTTTCGCACTTGTGTTAGTGTTGAAAAACCACTTTTCGCACTTGTGTTAGTGTTGAAAAACCACTTTTTGCACTTGTGTTAGTGTTGAAAAACCACTTTTCGCACTTGTGTTAGTGTTGAAAAACCACTTTTCGCACTTGTGTTAGTGTTGAAAAACCACTTTTCGCACTTGTGTTAGTGTTGAAAAACCACTTTTCGCACTTGAGTTAGTGTTGAAAAACCACTTTTCGCACTTGTGTTGGTGCAGGAAACCACTTTTTCACTTGTATTAGTGTGGAAAAACCACTTTTCGCACTTGTGTTAATGTTGAAAAACCACTTTTCGCACTTGTGTTAGTGTTGAAAAACCACTTTTCGCACTTGTGTTAGTGTTGAAAAACCACTTTTCGCTCTTGTGTTAGTGTTGAAAAACCACTTTTAGCACTTGTGTTGGTGCAGGAAACCACTTTTGCACTTGTATTAGTGTGGAAAAAACACTTTTCGCACTTGTGTTAGTGTTGAAAAACCACTTTTCGCAATTGTGTTAGTGTTGAAAAACCACTTTTTGCACTTGCGTTGGTGCAGGAACCCACTTTTGCACTTGTATTAGTTTGGAAAAAACACTTTTTGCACTTGTGATAGTGTTGAAAAACCACTTTTCGCACTTGTGTTAGTGTTGAAAAACCACTTTTCGCACTTGTGTTAGTGTTGAAAAACCACTTTTCGCACTTGTGTTAGTGTTGAAAAACCACTTTTCGCACTTGTGTTAGTGTTGAAAAACCACTTTTCGCACTTATGTTGGTGCAGGAAACCACTTTTGCACTTGTATTAGTGTGGAAAAACCACTTTTCGCACTTGTGTTAGTGTTGAAAAACCACTTTTCGCACTTGTGTTTGTGCAGGAAACCACTTTTGCACTTGTATTAGTGTGGAAAAAACACTTTTTACACTTGTGATAGTGTTGAAAAACCACTTTTCGCACTTGTGTTAGTGTTGAAACACCACTTTTCGCACTTGTGTTGGTGCAGGAAACCACTTTTTCACTTGTATTTGTGTGGAAAAACCACTTTTCGCACTTGTGTTAGTGTTGAAAAACCACTTTTCGCACTTGTGTTAGTGTTGAAAAACCACTTTTCGCACTTGTGTTCGTGTTGAAAAACCACTTTTCGCACTTGTGTTAGTGTTGAAAAACCACTTTTCGCACTTGAGTTAGTGTTGAAAAACCACTTTTCGCACTTGTGTTGGTGCAGGAAACCACTTTTGCACTTGTATTCGTGTGGAAAAACCACTTTTCGCACTTGTGTTGGTGTTGAAAAACCACTTTACGCACTTGTGTTAGTGTTGAAAAACCACTTTTCGCACTTGTGTTGGTGCAGGAAACCACTTTTGCACTTGTATTAGTGTGGAAAAAACACTTTTTACACTTGTGATAGTGTTGAAAAACCACTTTTCGCACTTGTGTTAGTGTTGAAAAACCACTTTTCGCACTTGTGTTGGTGCAGGAAACCACTTTTTCACTTGTATTGGTGTGGAAAAACCACTTTTCGCACTTGTGTTAATGTTGAAAAACCACTTTTCGCACTTGTGTTAGTGTTGAAAAACCACTTTTCGCACTTGTGTTAGTGTTGAAAAACCACTTTTCGCACTTGTGTTCGTGTTGAAAAACCACTTTTCGCACTTGTGTTGGTGCAGGAAACCACTTTTGCACTTGTATTAGTGTGGAAAAACCACTTTTCGCACTTGCGTTGGTGTTGAAAATCACTTTTCGCCCTTGTGTTAGTGTTGAAAAACCACTTTTCGCACTTGTGTTGGTGCAGGAAACCACTTTTGCACTTGTATTAGTGTGGAAAAACCACTTTTCGCACTTGTGTTAGTGTTGAAAAACCACTTTTCGCACTTGTGTTAGTGTTGAACAACCACTTTTCACACTTGTGTTGGTGCAGGAAACCACTTTTGCACTTGCATTAGTGTGGAAAAAACACTTTTTGCACTTGTGATAGTGTTGAAAAACCACTTTTCGCACTTGTGTTGGTGTTGAAAAACCACTTTTCGCACTTGTGTTGGTGCAGGAAACCACTTTTGCACTTGTATTAGTGTGGAAAAACCACTTTTCGCACTTGTGTTAGTGTTGAAAAACCACTTTTCGCACTTGTGTTAGTGTTGAAAAACCACTTTTCGCACTTGTGTTGGTGCAGGAAACCACTTTTGCACTTGTATTAGTGTTGAAAAACCACTTTTCGCGCTTGTGTTAGTGTTGAAAAACCACTTTTCGCACTTGTGTTAGTGTTGAAAAACCACTTTTCGCACTTGTGTTAGTGTTGAAAAACCACTTTTCGCTCTTGTGTTAGTGTTGAAAAACCACTTTTCGCACTTGTGTTAGTGTTGAAAAACCACTTTTCGCACTTGTGTTGGTGCAGGAAACCACTTTTGCACTTGTATTAGTGTGGAAAAAACTTTTTGCACTTGTGATAGTGTTGAAAAACCACTTTTCGCGCTTGTGTTAGTGTTGAAAAACCACTTTTCGCACTTGTGTTGGTGCAGGAAACCACTTTTGCACTTGTATTAGTGTGGAAAAAACACTTTTCGCACTTGTATTAGTGTTGAAAAACCACTTTTCACACTTGTGTTAGTGTTGCAAAACCACTTTCCGCAATCGTGCTAGTGTTGTAAACCATTATTCGCATTTGTGTTAGTGTTGCAAAAAACAATTTCCACACTTCTGCTGCCCATTGAAAGCCACTTTCAGCACTCATGCTCGTTTTGAAAGCCACTTTTCGCATTTGGTTTAGTATTGCAAAATCACTTTTCGCACTCGTGCCAGCATTGAAAACCACTTTACGCACTTGTGTTAGTGGTGGAAAACCACTTTTTGCACTCGTGCTGGTGTTGAAAACCACTCATCGCACTTGTGTTAGTGTTGCAAAACCACTTTTTACACTTGTGTTAGTGTTGCAAAACCACTTTTCGCACTTGCGCTCGTTTTGAAAACCACTCTCCGCACATGACCTCGTGTTGCTAAACCAATTTCCACACTTGCGGTCATTTTGAAAAGCACGTTCTACACTTGTGCCTGTGTTGCAAACCACTTTCCGCACTTGTGCTGGTAAAGAAAACAACTTTTTGCACTTTGGTTGGTGTTGAAAACCACTTTTCGCACATGTGTTAGTGTTGCACAACCACTTTTCGCACTGGCGCCAGTGTTGAAAACGACAATTCGCATTTATCTTCGTGTTGAAAACCATTTATCGCACTTATGTGTGTTGCAAAACGAATTTTCGCACTTGTGTTTTTGTTGCAAAAACCACTTTCTGCACTCGAATGGGCGTTGAAAACCACTTATTGCACATGTGTTAGTGATGCAAAACCACTTTTCGCACTTGTGTTAGTGTTGAAAAACCACTTTTCGCACTTATGTTGGTGCAGGAAACCACTTTTGCACTTGTATTAGTGTGGAAAAACCACTTTTCGCACTTGTGTTAGTGTTGAAAAACCACTTTTCGCACTTGTGTTGGTGCAGGAAACCACTTTTGCACTTGTATTAGTGTGGAAAAAAACACTTTTTACACTTGTGATAGTGTTGAAAAACCACTTTTCGCACTTGTGTTAGTGTTGAAACACCACTTTTCGCACTTGTGTTGGTGCAGGAAACCACTTTTTCACTTGTATTTGTGTGGAAAAACCACTTTTCGCACTTGTGTTAATGTTGAAAAACCACTTTTCGCACTTGTGTTAGTGTTGAAAAACCACTTTTCGCACTTGTGTTAGTGTTGAAAAACCACTTTTCGCACTTGTGTTAGTGTTGAAAAACCACTTTTCGCACTTGTGTTGGTGCAGGAAACCACTTTTGCACTTGTATTAGTGTGGAAAAACCACTTTTCGCACTTGTGTTAGTGTTGAAAAACCACTTTTCGCCCTTGTGTTAGTGTTGAAAAACCACTTTTCGTGCTTGTGTTGGTGCAGGAAACCACTTTTGCACTTGTATTAGTGTGGAAAAAACACTTTTTGCACTTGTGTTAGTGTTGAAAAGCCACTTTTCACACTTGTGTTAGTGTTGAAAACCCACTTTTCGCACTTGTGTTGGTGCAGGAAACCACTTTTGCACTTGTATTAGTGTGGAAAAAACACTTTTTGAACTTGTGATAGTGTTGAAAAACCACTTTTCGCACTTGTATTAGTGTTGAAAAACCACTTTTCGCACTTGTGTTGGTGCAGGAAACCACTTTTGCACTTGTATTAGTGTGGAAAAAACACTTTTTGCGCTTTTGATAGTGTTGAAAAACCACTTTTCGCACTTGTGTTAGTGTTGAAAAACAACTTTTCGCACTTGTGTTGGTGCAGGAAACCACTTTTGCACTTGTATTAGTCTGGAAAAACAACTTTTTGCACTTGTGATAGTGTTGAAAAACCACTTTTCGCACTTGTGTTAGTGTTGAAAAACCACTTTTCGCACTTGTGTTGGTGCAGGAAACCACTTTTGCACTTGTATTAGTGTGGAAAAAACATTTTTGCGCTTGTGATAGTGTTGAAAAACCACTTTTCGCACTTGTGTTGGTGTTGAAAAACCACTTTTCGCACTTGTGTTGGTGCAGGAAACCACTTTTGCACTTGTATTAGTGTGGAAAAACCACTTTTCGCACTTGTGTTAGTGTTGAAAAACCACTTTTCGCACTTGTGTTAGTGTTGAAAAACCACTTTTCGCACTTGTGTTGGTGCAGGAAACCACTTTTGCACTTGTATTAGTGTGGAAAAACCATTTTTCGCACTTGTGTTAGTGTTGAAAAACCACTTTTCGCACTTGTGTTAGTGTTGAAAAACCACTTTTCGCACTTGTGTTGGTGCAGGCAACCACTTTTGCACTTGTATTAGTGTGGAAAAAACACTTTTTGCACTTGTGATAGTGTTGAAAAACCACTTTTGGCACTTGTGTTAGTGTTGAAAAACCACTTTTCGCACTAGTGTTGGTGCAGGAAACCACTTTTGCACTTGTATTAGTGTGGAAAAACCACTTTTCGCACTTGTGTTATTGTTGATAAACCACTTTTCGCACTTGTGTTGGTGCAGGCAACCACTTTTGCACTTGTATTAGTGTGGAAAAAACACTTTTTGCACTTGTGATAGTGTTGAAAAACCACTTTTGGCACTTGTGTTAGTGTTGAAAAACCACTTTTCGCACTTGTGTTGGTGCAGGAAACCACTTTTGCACTTGTATTAGTGTGGAAAAACGACTTTTCGCACTTGTGTTATTGTTGAAAAACCACTTTTCGCACTTGTGTTGGTGCAGGAAACCACTTTTGCACTTGTATTAGTGTGGAAAAACCACTTTTCGCATGTGTGTTAGTGTTGAAAAACCACTTTTCGCACTTGTGTTTGTGCAGGAAACCACTTTTGCACTTGTATTAGTGTGGAAAAAACTTTTTGCACTTGTGATAGTGTTGAAAAACCACTTTTCGCGCTTGTGTTAGTGTTGAAAAACCACTTTTCGCACTTGTGTTGGTGCAGGAAACCACTTTTGCACTTGTATTCGTGTGGAAAAACCACTTTTCGCACTTGTGTTAGTGTTGAAAAACCAATTTTCGCTCTTGTGTTAGTGTTGAAAAACCACTTTTAGCACTTGTGTTGGTGCAGGAAACCACTTTTGCACTTGTATTAGTGTGGAAAAAACACTTTTCGCACTTGTGTTAGTGTTGAAAAACCACTTTTCGCAATTGTGTTAGTGTTGAAAAACCACTTTTTGCACTTGCGTTGGTGCAGGAACCCACTTTTGCACTTGTATTAGTGTGGAAAAAACACTTTTTGCACTTGTGATAGTGTTGAAAAACCACTTTTCGCACTTGTGTTAGTGTTGAAAAACCACTTTTCGCACTTGTGTTGGTGCAGGAAACCACTTTTGCACTTGTATTAGTGTGGAAAAAACACTTTTTACACTTGTGATAGTGTTGAAAAACCACTTTTCGCACTTGTGTTAGTGTTGAAAAACCACTTTTCGCACTTGTGTTGGTGCAGGAAACCACTTTTTCACTTGTATTAGTGTGGATAAACCACTTTTCGCACTTGTGTTAATGTTGAAAAACCACTTTTCGCACTTGTGTTAGTGTTGAAAAACCACTTTTCGCACTTGTGTTAGTGTTGAAAAACCACTTTTCGCACTTGTGTTAGTGTTGAAAAACCACTTTTCGCACTTGTGTTGGTGCAGGAAACCACTTTTGCAGTTGTATTAGTGTGGAAAAACCACTTTTCGCACTTGTGTTAGTGTTGAAAAACCACTTTTCGCACTTGTGTTAGTGTTGAAAAACCACTTTTCGCACTTGTGTTGGTGCAGGAAACCACTTTTGCACTTGTATTAGTGTGGAAAAACCGCTTTTCGCACTTGTGTTAGTGTTGAAAAACCACTTTTCGCACTTGTGTTAGTGCAGGAAACCACTTTTGCACTTGTATTAGTGTGGAAAAACCGCTTTTCGCACTTGTGTTAGTGTTGAAAAACCACTTTTCGCACTTGTGTTGGTGCAGGAAACCACTTTTGCACTTGCATTAGTGTGGAAAAACCACTTTTCGCACTTGTGTTAGTGTTGAAAAACCACTTTTCGCGCTTGTGTTGGTGCAGGAAACCACTTTTGCACTTGTATTAGTGTGGAAAAAACACTTTTTGCACTTGTGTTAGTGTTGAAAAACCACTTTTCGCACTTGGGTTAGTGTTGAAAAACCACTTTTCGCACTTGTGTTGGTGTTGAAAAACCACTTTTCGCACTTGAGTTGGTGTTGAAAAACCACTTTTCGCACTTGTGTTGGTGCAGGAAACCACTTTTGCACTTGTATTAGTGTGGAAAAACCACTTTTTCGCACTTGTGTTAGTGTTGAAAAACCACTTTTCGCACTTGTGTTCGTGTTGAAAAACCACTTTTCGCACTTGTGTTGGTGCAGGAAACCACTTTTGCACTTGTATTAGTGTTGAAAAACCACTTTTCGCGCTTGTGTTCGTGTTGAAAAACCACTTTTCGCACTTGTGTTAGTGTTGAAAAACCACTTTTCGCACTTGTGTTAGTGTTGAAAAACCACTTTTCGCACTTGTGTTAGTGTTGAAAAACCACTTTTCGCACTTGTGTTAGTGTTGAAAAACCACTTTTCGCACTTGTGTTGGTGCAGGAAACCACTTTTGCACTTGTATTAGTGTGGAAAAAACTTTTTGCACTTGTGATAGTGTTGAAAAACCACTTTTCGCGCTTGTGTTAGTGTTGAAAAACCACTTTTCGCACTTGTGTTGGTGCAGGAAACCACTTTTGCACTTGTATTAGTGTGGAAAAAACACTTTTCGCACTTGTATTAGTGTTGAAAAACCACTTTTCACACTTGTGTTAGTGTTGCAAAACCACTTCCCGCAATCGTGCTAGTGTTGTAAACCATTATTCGCATTTGTGTTAGTGTTGCAAAAAACAATTTGCACACTTCTGCTGCCCATTGAAAGCCACTTTCAGCACTCATGCTCGTTTTGAAAGCCACTTTTCGCATTTGGTTTAGTATTGCAAAATCACTTTTCGCACTCGTGCCAGCATTGAAAACCACTTTACGCACTTGTGTTAGTGGTGGAAAACCACTTTTTGCACTCGTGCTGGTGTTGAAAACCACTCATCGCACTTGTGTTAGTGTTGCAAAACCACTTTTTACACTTGTGTTGGTGTTGCAAAACCACTTTTCGCACTTGCGCTCGTTTTGAAAACCACTCTCCGCACATGACCTCGTGTTGCTAAACCAATTTCCACACTTGCGGTCATTTTGAAAAGCACGTTCTACACTTGTGCCTGTGTTGCAAACCACTTTCCGCACTTGTGCTGGTAAAGAAAACAACTTTTCGCAATTTGGTTGGTGTTGAAAACCACTTTTCGCACATGTGTTAGTGTTGCACAACCACTTTTCGCACTGGCGCCAGTGTTGAAAACGACAATTCGCATTTGTCTTCGTGTTGAAAACCATTTATCGCACTTATGTGTGTTGCAAAACGAATTTTCGCACTTGTGTTTTTGTTGCAAAAACCACTTTCCGCACTCGAACGGGCGTTGAAAACCACTTATTGCACATGTGTTAGTGATGCAAAACCACTTTTCGCACTTGTGTTAGTGTTGAAAAACCACTTTTTGCACTTATGTTGGTGCAGGAAACCACTTTTGCACTTGTATTAGTGTGGAAAAACCACTTTTCGCACTTGTGTTAGTGTTGAAAAACCACTTTTCGCACTTGTGTTGGTGCAGGAAACCACTTTTGCACTTGTATTAGTGTGGAAAAAACACTTTTTACACTTGTGATAGTGTTGAAAAACCACTTTTCGCACTTGTGTTAGTGTTGAAAAACCACTTTTCGCACTTGTGTTGGTGCAGGAAACCACTTTTTCACTTGTATTTGTGTGGAAAAACCACTTTTCGCACTTGTGTTATTGTTGAAAAACCACTTTTCGCACTTGTGTTGGTGCAGGAAACCACTTTTTCACTTGTATTAGTGTGGAAAAAACACTTTTTACACTTGTGATAGTGTTGAAAAACCACTTTTCGCACTTGTGTTAGTGTTGAAAAACCACTTTTCGCACTTATGTTGGTGCAGGAAACCACTTTTGCACTTGTATTAGTGTGGAAAAACCACTTTTCGCACTTGTGTTAGTGTTGAAAAACCACTTTTCGCACTTGTGTTGGTGCAGGAAACCACTTTTGCACTTGTATTAGTGTGGAAAAAACACTTTTTACACTTGTGATAGTGTTGAAAAACCACTTTTCGCACTTGTGTTAATGTTGAAAAACCACTTTTCGCACTTGTGTTAGTGTTGAAAAACCACTTTTCGCACTTGTGTTAGTGTTGAAAAACCACTTTTCGCACTTGTGTTGGTGCGGGAAACCACTTTTGCACTTGTATTAGTGTGGAAAAACCACTTTTCGCACTTGTGTTAGTGTTGAAAAACCACTTTTCGCCCTTGTGTTAGTGTTGAAAAACCACTTTTCGCACTTGTGTTGGTGCAGGAAACCACTTTTGCACTTGTATTTGTGTGGAAAAACCACTTTTCGCACTTCTGTTAGTGTTGAAAAACCAGTTTTCGCACTTGTGTTAGTGTTGAACAACCACTTTTCGCACTTGTGTTGGTGCAGGAAACCACTTTTGCACTTGCATTAGTGTGGAAAAAACACTTTTTGCACTTGTGATAGTGTTGAAAAACCACTTTTCGCACTTGTGTTAGTGTTGAAAAACCACTTTTCGCACTTGTGTTGGTGCAGGAAACCACTTTTGCACTTGTATTAGTGTGGAAAACCCACTTTTCGCACTTGTGTTAGTGTTGAAAAACCACTTTTCGCACTTGTGTTAGTGTTGAAAAACCACTTTTCGCACTTGTGTTGGTGCAGGAAACCACTTTTGCACTTGTGTTAATGTGGAAAAACCACTTTTCGCACTTGTGTTAGTGTTGAAAAACCACTTTTCGCCCTTGTGTTAGTGTTGAAAAACCACTTTTAGCACTTGTGTTGGTGCAAGAAACCACTTTTGCACTTGTATTAGTGTGGAAAAAACACTTTTCGCACTTGTGTTAGTGTTGAAAAACCACTTTTCGCAATTGTGTTAGTGTTGAAAAACCACTTTTTGCACTTGCGTTGGTGCAGGAACCCACTTTTGCACTTGTATTAGTGTGGAAAAAACACTTTTTGCACTTGTGATAGTGTTGAAAAACCACTTTTCACACTTGTGTTAGTGTTGAAAAACCACTTTTCGCACTTGTGTTAGTGTTGAAAAACCACTTTTTGCACTTGTGTTAGTGTTGAAAAACCACTTTTCGCACTTGTGTTAGTGTTGAAAAACCACTTTTCGCACTTGTGTTAGTGTTGAAAAACCACTTTTCGCACTTGTGTTAGTGTTGAAAAACCACTTTTCGCACTTGTGTTAGTGTTGAAAAACCACTTTTCGCACTTGTGTTAGTGTTGAAAAACCACTTTTCACACTTGTGTTAGTGTTGAAAAACCACTTTTCGCACTTGTGTTAGTGTTGAAAAACCACTTTTCGCACTTGTGTTAGTGTTGAAAAACCACTTTTCGCACTTGTGTTGGTGCAGGAAACCACTTTTGCACTTGTATTCGTGTGGAAAAACCACTTTTCGCACTTGTGTTAGTGTTGAAAAACCACTTTTCGCACTTGTGTTGGTGTTGAAAAACCACTTTTCGCACTTGTGTTAGTGTAGAAAAACCACTTTTCGCACTTGTGTTGGTGCAGGAAACCACTTTTGCACTTGTATTAGTGTGGAAAAAATCACTTTTTGCACTTGTGATAGTGTTGAAAAACCACTTTTCGCACTTGTGTTAGTGTTGAAAAACCACTTTTCGCACTTATGTTGGTGCAGGAAACCACTTTTGCACTTGTATTAGTGTGGAAAAACCACTTTTCGCACTTGTGTTAGTGTTGAAAAACCACTTTTCGCACTTGTGTTAGTGTTGAAAAACCAATTTTCGCACTTGTGTTAGTGTTGAAAAACCACTTTTCGCACTTGTGTTAGTGTTGAAAAACCACTTTCGCACTTGTGTTGGTGCAGGAAACCACTTTTGCACTTGTATTAGTGTGGAAAAAACACTTTTTACACTTGTGATAGTGTTGAAAAACCACTTTTCGCACTTGTCTTAGTGTTGAAAAACCACTTTTCGCACTTGTGTTGGTGCAGGAAACCACTTTTTCACTTGTATTAGTGTGGAAAAACCACTTTTCGCACTTGTGTTAATGTTGAAAAACCACTTTTCGCACTTGTGTTAGTGTTGAAAAACCACTTTTCGCGCTTGTGTTACTGTTGAAAAACCACTTTTCGCACTTGTGTTGGTGCAGGAAACCACTTTTGCACTTGTATTAGTGTGGAAAAACCACTTTTCGCACTTGTGTTAGTGTTGAAAACCACTTTTCGCCCTTGTGTTAGTGTTGAAAAACCACTTTTCGTGCTTGTGTTGGTGCAGGAAACCACTTTTGCGCTTGTATTGGTGTGGAAAAACCACTTTTCGCACTTGTGTTAGTGTTGAAAAACCACTTTTCGCACTTGTGTGAGTGTTGAAAAACCACTTTTCGCACTTGTGTTAGTGTTGAAAAACCACTTTTCGCACTTGTGTTAGTGTTGAAAAACCACTTTTCGCACTTGTGTTAGTGTTGAAAAAACACTTTTCGCACTAGTGTTGGTGCAGGAAACCACTTTTGCACTTGCATTAGTGTGGAAAAAACACTTTTTGCACTTGTGATAGTGTTGAAAAACCACTTTTCGCACTTGTGTTGGTGTTGAAAAACCACTTTTCGCACTTGTGTTGGTGTTGAAAAACCACTTTTCGCACTTGTGTTGGTGCAGGAATCCACTTTTGCACTTGTATTAGTGTGGAAAAACCACTTTTCGCACTTGTGTTAGTGTTGAAAAACCACTTTTCGCACTTGTGTTAGTGTTGAAAAACCACTTTTCGCACTTGTGTTGGTGCAGGAAACCACTTTTGCACTTGTATTAGTGTTGAAAAACCACTTTTCGCGCTTGTGTTAGTGTTGAAAAACCACTTTTCGCACTTGTGTGAGTGTTGAAAAACCACTTTTCGCACTTGCGTTGGTGTTGAAAACCACTTTTCGCCCTTGTGTTAGTGTTGAAAAACCACTTTTCGCACTTGTGTTAGTGTTGAAAAACCACTTTTCGCACTTGTGTTGGTGCAGGAAACCACTTTTTCACTTGTATTAGTGTGGAAAAACCACTTTTCGCACTTGTGTTAATGTTGAAAAACCACTTTTCGCACTTGTGTTAGTGTTGAAAAACCACTTTTCGCACTTGTGTTAGTGTTGAAAAACCACTTTTAGCACTTGTGTTGGTGCAGGAAACCACTTTTGCACTTGTATTAGTGTGGAAAAAACACTTTTTGCACTTGTGATAGTGTTGAAAAACCACTTTTCGCACTTGTGTTAGTGTTGAAAAACCACTTTTCGCACTTGTGTTAGTGTTGAAAAACCACTTTTCGCACTTGTGTTAGTGTTGAAAAACCACTTTTCGCACTTGTGTTAGTGTTGAAAAACCACTTTTCGCACTTGTGTTAGTGTTGAAAAACCACTTTTCGCACTTGTGTTAGTGTTGAAAAACCACTTTTCGCACTTGTGTTAGTGTTGAAAAACCACTTTTCGCACTTGAGTTAGTGTTGAAAAACCACTTTTCGCACTTGTGTTGGTGCAGGAAACCACTTTTTCACTTGTATTAGTGTGGAAAAACCACTTTTCGCACTTGTGTTAATGTTGAAAAACCACTTTTCGCACTTGTGTTAGTGTTGAAAAACCACTTTTCGCACTTGTGTTAGTGTTGAAAAACCACTTTTCGCACTTGTGTTAGTGTTGAAAAACCACTTTTAGCACTTGTGTTGGTGCAGGAAACCACTTTTGCACTTGTATTCGTGTGGAAAAAACACTTTTCGCACTTGTGTTAGTGTTGAAAAACCACTTTTCGCAATTGTGTTAGTGTTGAAAAACCACTTTTTGCACTTGCGTTGGTGCAGGAACCCACTTTTGCACTTGTATTAGTGTGGAAAAAACACTTTTTGCACTTGTGATAGTGTTGAAAAACCACTTTTCGCACTTGTGTTAGTGTTGAAAAACCACTTTTCGCACTTGTGTTAGTGTTGAAAAACCACTTTTCGCACTTGTGTTAGTGTTGAAAAACCACTTTTCGCACTTGTGTTAGTGTTGAAAAACCACTTTTCGCACTTGTGTTAGTGTTGAAAAACCACTTTTCGCACTTGTGTGAGTGTTGAAAAACCACTTTTCGCACTTGTGTTAGTGTTGAAAAACCACTTTTCGCACTTGTGTTAGTGTTGAAAAACCACTTTTCGCACTTGTGTTAGTGTTGAAAAAACACTTTTCGCACTAGTGTTGGTGCAGGAAACCACTTTTGCACTTGCATTAGTGTGGAAAAAACACTTTTTGCACTTGTGATAGTGTTGAAAAACCACTTTTCGCACTTGTGTTGGTGTTGAAAAACCACATTTCGCACTTGTGTTTGTGTTGAAAAACCACTTTTCGCACTTGTGTTGGTGCAGGAATCCACTTTTGCACTTGTATTAGTGTGGAAAAACCACTTTTCGCACTTGTGTTAGTGTTGAAAAACCACTTTTCGCACTTGTGTTAGTGTTGAAAAACCACTTTTCGCACTTGTGTTGGTGCAGGAAACCACTTTTGCACTTGTATTAGTGTTGAAAAACCACTTTTCGCGCTTGTGTTAGTGTTGAAAAACCACTTTTCGCACTTGTGTGAGTGTTGAAAAACCACTTTTCGCACTTGCGTTGGTGTTGAAAACCACTTTTCGCCCTTGTGTTAGTGTTGAAAAACCACTTTTCGCACTTGTGTTAGTGTTGAAAAACCACTTTTCGCACTTGTGTTGGTGCAGGAAACCACTTTTTCACTTGTATTAGTGTGGAAAAACCACTTTTCGCACTTGTGTTAATGTTGAAAAACCACTTTTCGCACTTGTGTTAGTGTTGAAAAACCACTTTTCGCACTTGTGTTAGTGTTGAAAAACCACTTTTAGCACTTGTGTTGGTGCAGGAAACCACTTTTGCACTTGTATTAGTGTGGAAAAAACACTTTTTGCACTTGTGATAGTGTTGAAAAACCACTTTTCGCACTTGTGTTAGTGTTGAAAAACCACTTTTCGCACTTGTGTTAGTGTTGAAAAACCACTTTTCGCACTTGTGTTAGTGTTGAAAAACCACTTTTCGCACTTGTGTTAGTGTTGAAAAACCACTTTTCGCACTTGTGTTAGTGTTGAAAAACCACTTTTCGCACTTGTGTTAGTGTTGAAAAACCACTTTTCGCACTTGTGTTAGTGTTGAAAAACCACTTTTCGCACTTGAGTTAGTGTTGAAAAACCACTTTTCGCACTTGTGTTGGTGCAGGAAACCACTTTTTCACTTGTATTAGTGTGGAAAAACCACTTTTCGCACTTGTGTTAGTGTTGAAAAACCACTTTTCGCACTTGTGTTGGTGTTGAAAAACCACTTTTAGCACTTGTGTTGGTGCAGGAAACCACTTTTGCACTTGTATTAGTGTGGAAAAACCACTTTTCGCACTTGTGTTAATGTTGAAAAACCACTTTTCGCACTTGTGTTAGTGTTGAAAAACCACTTTTCGCACTTGTGTTAGTGTTGAAAAACCACTTTTAGCACTTGTGTTGGTGCAGGAAACCACTTTTGCACTTGTATTAGTGTGGAAAAAACACTTTTTGCACTTGTGATAGTGTTGAAAAACCACTTTTCGCACTTGTGTTAGTGTTGAAAAACCACTTTTCGCACTTGTGTTAGTGTTGAAAAACCACTTTTCGCACTTGTGTTAGTGTTGAAAAACCACTTTTCGCACTTGTGTTAGTGTTGAAAAACCACTTTTCGCACTTGTGTTAGTGTTGAAAAACCACTTTTCGCACTTGTGTTAGTGTTGAAAAACCACTTTTCGCACTTGTGTTAGTGTTGAAAAACCACTTTTCGCACTTGAGTTAGTGTTGAAAAACCACTTTTCGCACTTGTGTTGGTGCAGGAAACCACTTTTGCACTTGCATTAGTGTGGAAAAAACACTTTTTGCACTTGTGATAGTGTTGAAAAACCACTTTTCGCACTTGTGTTGGTGTTGAAAAACCACTTTTCGCACTTGTGTTTGTGTTGAAAAACCACTTTTCGCACTTGTGTTGGTGCAGGAATCCACTTTTGCACTTGTATTAGTGTGGAAAAACCACTTTTCGCACTTGTGTTAGTGTTGAAAAACCACTTTTCGCACTTGTGTTAGTGTTGAAAAACCACTTTTCGCACTTGTGTTGGTGCAGGAAACCACTTTTGCACTTGTATTAGTGTTGAAAAACCACTTTTCGCGCTTGTGTTAGTGTTGAAAAACCACTTTTCGCACTTGTGTGAGTGTTGAAAAACCACTTTTCGCACTTGCGTTGGTGTTGAAAACCACTTTTCGCCCTTGTGTTAGTGTTGAAAAACCACTTTTCGCACTTGTGTTAGTGTTGAAAAACCACTTTTCGCACTTGTGTTGGTGCAGGAAACCACTTTTTCACTTGTATTAGTGTGGAAAAACCACTTTTCGCACTTGTGTTAATGTTGAAAAACCACTTTTCGCACTTGTGTTAGTGTTGAAAAACCACTTTTCGCACTTGTGTTAGTGTTGAAAAACCACTTTTAGCACTTGTGTTGGTGCAGGAAACCACTTTTGCACTTGTATTAGTGTGGAAAAAACACTTTTTGCACTTGTGATAGTGTTGAAAAACCACTTTTCGCACTTGTGTTAGTGTTGAAAAACCACTTTTCGCACTTGTGTTAGTGTTGAAAAACCACTTTTCGCACTTGTGTTAGTGTTGAAAAACCACTTTTCGCACTTGTGTTAGTGTTGAAAAACCACTTTTCGCACTTGTGTTAGTGTTGAAAAACCACTTTTCGCACTTGTGTTAGTGTTGAAAAACCACTTTTCGCACTTGTGTTAGTGTTGAAAAACCACTTTTCGCACTTGTGTTAATGTTGAAAAACCACTTTTCGCACTTGTGTTAGTGTTGAAAAACCACTTTTCGCACTTGTGTTAGTGTTGAAAAACCACTTTTCGCACTTGTGTTAGTGTTGAAAAACCACTTTTAGCACTTGTGTTGGTGCAGGAAACCACTTTTGCACTTGTATTCGTGTGGAAAAAACACTTTTCGCACTTGTGTTAGTGTTGAAAAACCACTTTTCGCAATTGTGTTAGTGTTGAAAAACCACTTTTTGCACTTGCGTTGGTGCAGGAACCCACTTTTGCACTTGTATTAGTGTGGAAAAAACACTTTTTGCACTTGTGATAGTGTTGAAAAACCACTTTTCGCACTTGTGTTAGTGTTGAAAAACCACTTTTCGCACTTGTGTTAGTGTTGAAAAACCACTTTTCGCACTTGTGTTAGTGTTGAAAAACCACTTTTCGCACTTGTGTTAGTGTTGAAAAACCACTTTTCGCACTTGTGTTAGTGTTGAAAAACCACTTTTCGCACTTGTGTTAGTGTTGAAAAACCACTTTTCGCACTTGTGTTAGTGTTGAAAAACCACTTTTCGCACTTGAGTTAGTGTTGAAAAACCACTTTTCGCACTTGTGTTGGTGCAGGAAACCACTTTTGCACTTGTATTCGTGTGGAAAAACCACTTTTCGCACTTGTGTTAGTGTTGAAAAACCACTTTTCGCACTTGTGTTGGTGTTGAAAAACCACTTTACGCACTTGTGTTAGTGTTGAAAAACCACTTTTCGCACTTGTGTTGGTGCAGGAAACCACTTTTGCACTTGTATTAGTGTGGAAAAAACACTTTTTACACTTGTGATAGTGTTGAAAAACCACTTTTCGCACTTGTGTTAGTGTTGAAAAACCACTTTTCGCACTTGTGTTGGTGCAGGAAACCACTTTTTCACTTGTATTGGTGTGGAAAAACCACTTTTCGCACTTGTGTTAATGTTGAAAAACCACTTTTCGCACTTGTGTTAGTGTTGAAAACCACTTTTCGCCCTTGTGTTAGTGTTGAAAAACCACTTTTCGCACTTGTGTTAGTGTTGAAAAACCACTTTTCGCACTTGTGTTGGTGCAGGAAACCACTTTTTCACTTGTATTAGTGTGGAAAAACCACTTTTCGCACTTGTGTTAATGTTGAAAAACCACTTTTCGCACTTGTGTTAGTGTTGAAAAACCACTTTTCGCACTTGTGTTAGTGTTGAAAAACCACTTTTAGCACTTGTGTTGGTGCAGGAAACCACTTTTGCACTTGTATTAGTGTGGAAAAAACACTTTTTGCACTTGTGATAGTGTTGAAAAACCACTTTTCGCACTTGTGTTAGTGTTGAAAAACCACTTTTCGCACTTGTGTTAGTGTTGAAAAACCACTTTTCGCACTTGTGTTAGTGTTGAAAAACCACTTTTCGCACTTGTGTTAGTGTTGAAAAACCACTTTTCGCACTTGTGTTAGTGTTGAAAAACCACTTTTCGCACTTGTGTTAGTGTTGAAAAACCACTTTTCGCACTTGTGTTAGTGTTGAAAAACCACTTTTCGCACTTGTGTTAATGTTGAAAAACCACTTTTCGCACTTGTGTTAGTGTTGAAAAACCACTTTTCGCACTTGTGTTAGTGTTGAAAAACCACTTTTCGCACTTGTGTTAGTGTTGAAAAACCACTTTTAGCACTTGTGTTGGTGCAGGAAACCACTTTTGCACTTGTATTCGTGTGGAAAAAACACTTTTCGCACTTGTGTTAGTGTTGAAAAACCACTTTTCGCAATTGTGTTAGTGTTGAAAAACCACTTTTTGCACTTGCGTTGGTGCAGGAACCCACTTTTGCACTTGTATTAGTGTGGAAAAAACACTTTTTGCACTTGTGATAGTGTTGAAAAACCACTTTTCGCACTTGTGTTAGTGTTGAAAAACCACTTTTCGCACTTGTGTTAGTGTTGAAAAACCACTTTTCGCACTTGTGTTAGTGTTGAAAAACCACTTTTCGCACTTGTGTTAGTGTTGAAAAACCACTTTTCGCACTTGTGTTAGTGTTGAAAAACCACTTTTCGCACTTGTGTTAGTGTTGAAAAACCACTTTTCGCACTTGTGTTAGTGTTGAAAAACCACTTTTCGCACTTGAGTTAGTGTTGAAAAACCACTTTTCGCACTTGTGTTGGTGCAGGAAACCACTTTTGCACTTGTATTCGTGTGGAAAAACCACTTTTCGCACTTGTGTTAGTGTTGAAAAACCACTTTTCGCACTTGTGTTGGTGTTGAAAAACCACTTTACGCACTTGTGTTAGTGTTGAAAAACCACTTTTCGCACTTGTGTTGGTGCAGGAAACCACTTTTGCACTTGTATTAGTGTGGAAAAAACACTTTTTACACTTGTGATAGTGTTGAAAAACCACTTTTCGCACTTGTGTTAGTGTTGAAAAACCACTTTTCGCACTTGTGTTGGTGCAGGAAACCACTTTTTCACTTGTATTGGTGTGGAAAAACCACTTTTCGCACTTGTGTTAATGTTGAAAAACCACTTTTCGCACTTGTGTTAGTGTTGAAAAACCACTTTTCGCACTTGTGTTAGTGTTGAAAAACCACTTTTCGCACTTGTGTTAGTGTTGAAAAACCACTTTTCGCACTTGTGTTGGTGCAGGAAACCACTTTTGCACTTGTATTAGTGTGGAAAAACCACTTTTCGCACTTGCGTTGGTGTTGAAAACCACTTTTCGCCCTTGTGTTAGTGGTGAAAAACCACTTTTCGCACTTGTGTTGGTGCAGGAAACCACTTTTGCACTTGTATTAGTGTGGAAAATCCACTTTTCGCACTTGTGTTTGTGTTGAAAAACCACTTTTCGCACTTGTGTTGGTGCAGGAATCCACTTTTGCACTTGTATTAGTGTGGAAAAACCACTTTTCGCACTTGTGTTAGTGTTGAAAAACCACTTTTCGCACTTGTGTTAGTGTTGAAAAACCACTTTTCGCACTTGTGTTGGTGCAGGAAACCACTTTTGCACTTGTATTAGTGTTGAAAAACCACTTTTCGCGCTTGTGTTAGTGTTGAAAAACCACTTTTCGCACTTGTGTGAGTGTTGAAAAACCACTTTTCGCACTTGCGTTGGTGTTGAAAACCACTTTTCGCCCTTGTGTTAGTGTTGAAAAACCACTTTTCGCACTTGTGTTAGTGTTGAAAAACCACTTTTCGCACTTGTGTTGGTGCAGGAAACCACTTTTTCACTTGTATTAGTGTGGAAAAACCACTTTTCGCACTTGTGTTAATGTTGAAAAACCACTTTTCGCACTTGTGTTAGTGTTGAAAAACCACTTTTCGCACTTGTGTTAGTGTTGAAAAACCACTTTTAGCACTTGTGTTGGTGCAGGAAACCACTTTTGCACTTGTATTAGTGTGGAAAAAACACTTTTTGCACTTGTGATAGTGTTGAAAAACCACTTTTCGCACTTGTGTTAGTGTTGAAAAACCACTTTTCGCACTTGTGTTAGTGTTGAAAAACCACTTTTCGCACTTGTGTTAGTGTTGAAAAACCACTTTTCGCACTTGTGTTAGTGTTGAAAAACCACTTTTCGCACTTGTGTTAGTGTTGAAAAACCACTTTTCGCACTTGTGTTAGTGTTGAAAAACCACTTTTCGCACTTGTGTTAGTGTTGAAAAACCACTTTTCGCACTTGTGTTAATGTTGAAAAACCACTTTTCGCACTTGTGTTAGTGTTGAAAAACCACTTTTCGCACTTGTGTTAGTGTTGAAAAACCACTTTTCGCACTTGTGTTAGTGTTGAAAAACCACTTTTAGCACTTGTGTTGGTGCAGGAAACCACTTTTGCACTTGTATTCGTGTGGAAAAAACACTTTTCGCACTTGTGTTAGTGTTGAAAAACCACTTTTCGCAATTGTGTTAGTGTTGAAAAACCACTTTTTGCACTTGCGTTGGTGCAGGAACCCACTTTTGCACTTGTATTAGTGTGGAAAAAACACTTTTTGCACTTGTGATAGTGTTGAAAAACCACTTTTCGCACTTGTGTTAGTGTTGAAAAACCACTTTTCGCACTTGTGTTAGTGTTGAAAAACCACTTTTCGCACTTGTGTTAGTGTTGAAAAACCACTTTTCGCACTTGTGTTAGTGTTGAAAAACCACTTTTCGCACTTGTGTTAGTGTTGAAAAACCACTTTTCGCACTTGTGTTAGTGTTGAAAAACCACTTTTCGCACTTGTGTTAGTGTTGAAAAACCACTTTTCGCACTTGAGTTAGTGTTGAAAAACCACTTTTCGCACTTGTGTTGGTGCAGGAAACCACTTTTGCACTTGTATTCGTGTGGAAAAACCACTTTTCGCACTTGTGTTAGTGTTGAAAAACCACTTTTCGCACTTGTGTTGGTGTTGAAAAACCACTTTACGCACTTGTGTTAGTGTTGAAAAACCACTTTTCGCACTTGTGTTGGTGCAGGAAACCACTTTTGCACTTGTATTAGTGTGGAAAAAACACTTTTTACACTTGTGATAGTGTTGAAAAACCACTTTTCGCACTTGTGTTAGTGTTGAAAAACCACTTTTCGCACTTGTGTTGGTGCAGGAAACCACTTTTTCACTTGTATTGGTGTGGAAAAACCACTTTTCGCACTTGTGTTAATGTTGAAAAACCACTTTTCGCACTTGTGTTCGTGTTGAAAAACCACTTTTCGCACTTGTGTTAGTGTTGAAAAACCACTTTTCGCACTTGTGTTAGTGTTGAAAAACCACTTTTCGCACTTGTGTTGGTGCAGGAAACCACTTTTGCACTTGTATTAGTGTGGAAAAACCACTTTTCGCACTTGCGTTGGTGTTGAAAACCACTTTTCGCCCTTGTGTTAGTGGTGAAAAACCACTTTTCGCACTTGTGTTGGTGCAGGAAACCACTTTTGCACTTGTATTAGTGTGGAAAATCCACTTTTCGCACTTGTGTTAGTGTTGAAAAACCACTTTTCGCACTTGTGTTAGTGTTGAACAACCACTTTTCACACTTGTGTTGGTGCAGGAAACCACTTTTGCACTTGCATTAGTGTGGAAAAAACACTTTTTGCACTTGTGATAGTGTTGAAAAACCACTTTTCGCACTTGTGATGGTGTTGAAAAACCACTTTTCGCACTTGTGTTGGTGCAGGAAACCACTTTTGCACTTGTATTAGTGTGGAAAAACCACTTTTCGCACTTGTGTTAGTGTTGAAAACCCACTTTTCGCACTTGTGTTAGTGTTGAAAAACCACTTTTCGCACTTGTGTTGGTGCAGGAAACCACTTTTGCACTTGTATTAGTGTTGAAAAACCACTTTTCGCGCTTGTGTTAGTGTTGAAAAACCACTTTTCGCACTTGTGTTAGTGTTGAAAAACCACTTTTCGCACTTGTGTTAGTGTTGAAAAACCACTTTTCGCACTTGTGTTAGTGTTGAAAAACCACTTTTCGCACTTGTGTTAGTGTTGAAAAACCACTTTTCGCACTTGTGTTAGTGTTGAAAAACCATTTTTCGCACTTGTGTTAGTGTTGAAAAACCACTTTTCGCACTTGAGTTAGTGTTGAAAAACCACTTTTCGCACTTGTGTTGGTGCAGGAAACCACTTTTGCACTTGTATTCGTGTGGAAAAACCACTTTTCGCACTTGTGTTAGTGTTGAAAAACCACTTTTCGCACTTGTGTTGGTGCAGGAAACCACTTTTGCACTTGTATTAGTGTGGAAAAAACACTTTTTACACTTGTGATAGTGTTGAAAAACCACTTTTCGCACTTGTGTTAGTGTTGAAAAACCACTTTTCGTACTTGTGTTGGTGCAGGAAACCACTTTTTCACTTGTATTGGTGTGGAAAAACCACTTTTCGCACTTGTGTTAGTGTTGAAAAACCACTTTTTGCACTTATGTTGGTGCAGGAAACCACTTTTGCACTTGTATTAGTGTGGAAAAACCACTTTTCGCACTTGTGTTAGTGTTGAAAAACCACTTTTCGCACTTGTGTTGGTGCAGGAAACCACTTTTGCACTTGTATTAGTGTGGAAAAAACACTTTTTACACTTGTGATAGTGTTGAAAAACCACTTTTCGCACTTGTGTTAGTGTTGAAAAACCACTTTTCGCACTTGTGTTGGTGCAGGAAACCACTTTTTCACTTGTATTTGTGTGGAAAAACCACTTTTCGCACTTGTGTTATTGTTGAAAAACCACTTTTCGCACTTGTGTTGGTGCAGGAAACCACTTTTGCACTTGTATTAGTGTGGAAAAAACACTTTTTACACTTGTGATAGTGTTCAAAAACCACTTTTCGCACTTGTGTTAGTGTTGAAAAACCACTTTTCGCACTTATGTTGGTGCAGGAAACCACTTTTGCACTTGTATTAGTGTGGAAAAACCACTTTTCGCACTTGTGTTAGTGTTGAAAAACCACTTTTCGCACTTGTGTTGGTGCAGGAAACCACTTTTGCACTTGTATTAGTGTGGAAAAAACACTTTTTACACTTGTGATAGTGTTGAAAAACCACTTTTCGCACTTGTGTTAATGTTGAAAAACCACTTTTCGCACTTGTGTTAGTGTTGAAAAACCACTTTTCGCACTTGTGTTAGTGTTGAAAAACCACTTTTCGCACTTGTGTTGGTGCGGGAAACCACTTTTGCACTTGTATTAGTGTGGAAAAACCACTTTTCGCACTTGTGTTAGTGTTGAAAAACCACTTTTCGCCCTTGTGTTAGTGTTGAAAAACCACTTTTCGCACTTGTGTTGGTGCAGGAAACCACTTTTGCACTTGTATTTGTGTGGAAAAACCACTTTTCGCACTTCTGTTAGTGTTGAAAAACCAGTTTTCGCACTTGTGTTAGTGTTGAACAACCACTTTTCGCACTTGTGTTGGTGCAGGAAACCACTTTTGCACTTGCATTAGTGTGGAAAAAACACTTTTTGCACTTGTGATAGTGTTGAAAAACCACTTTTCGCACTTGTGTTAGTGTTGAAAAACCACTTTTCGCACTTGTGTTGGTGCAGGAAACCACTTTTGCACTTGTATTAGTGTGGAAAACCCACTTTTCGCACTTGTGTTAGTGTTGAAAAACCACTTTTCGCACTTGTGTTAGTGTTGAAAAACCACTTTTCGCACTTGTGTTGGTGCAGGAAACCACTTTTGCACTTGTGTTAATGTGGAAAAACCACTTTTCGCACTTGTGTTAGTGTTGAAAAACCACTTTTCGCCCTTGTGTTAGTGTTGAAAAACCACTTTTAGCACTTGTGTTGGTGCAAGAAACCACTTTTGCACTTGTATTAGTGTGGAAAAAACACTTTTCGCACTTGTGTTAGTGTTGAAAAACCACTTTTCGCAATTGTGTTAGTGTTGAAAAACCACTTTTTGCACTTGCGTTGGTGCAGGAACCCACTTTTGCACTTGTATTAGTGTGGAAAAAACACTTTTTGCACTTGTGATAGTGTTGAAAAACCACTTTTCACACTTGTGTTAGTGTTGAAAAACCACTTTTCGCACTTGTGTTAGTGTTGAAAAACCACTTTTTGCACTTGTGTTAGTGTTGAAAAACCACTTTTCGCACTTGTGTTAGTGTTGAAAAACCACTTTTCGCACTTGTGTTAGTGTTGAAAAACCACTTTTCGCACTTGTGTTAGTGTTGAAAAACCACTTTTCGCACTTGTGTTAGTGTTGAAAAACCACTTTTCACACTTGTGTTAGTGTTGAAAAACCACTTTTCGCACTTGTGTTAGTGTTGAAAAACCACTTTTCGCACTTGTGTTGGTGCAGGAAACCACTTTTGCACTTGTATTCGTGTGGAAAAACCACTTTTCGCACTTGTGTTAGTGTTGAAAAACCACTTTTCGCACTTGTGTTGGTGTTGAAAAACCACTTTTCGCACTTGTGTTAGTGTAGAAAAACCACTTTTCGCACTTGTGTTGGTGCAGGAAACCACTTTTGCACTTGTATTAGTGTGGAAAAAATCACTTTTTGCACTTGTGATAGTGTTGAAAAACCACTTTTCGCACTTGTGTTAGTGTTGAAAAACCACTTTTCGCACTTATGTTGGTGCAGGAAACCACTTTTGCACTTGTATTAGTGTGGAAAAACCACTTTTCGCACTTGTGTTAGTGTTGAAAAACCACTTTTCGCACTTGTGTTAGTGTTGAAAAACCACTTTTCGCACTTGTGTTAGTGTTGAAAAACCACTTTTCGCACTTGTGTTAGTGTTGAAAAACCACTTTCGCACTTGTGTTGGTGCAGGAAACCACTTTTGCACTTGTAATAGTGTGGAAAAAACACTTTTTACACTTGTGATAGTGTTGAAAAACCACTTTTCGCACTTGTGTTAGTGTTGAAAAACCACTTTTCGCACTTGTGTTGGTGCAGGAAACCACTTTTTCACTTGTATTAGTGTGGAAAAACCACTTTTCGCACTTGTGTTAATGTTGAAAAACCACTTTTCGCACTTGTGTTAGTGTTGAAAAACCACTTTTCGCGCTTGTGTTACTGTTGAAAAACACTTTTCGCACTTGTGTTGGTGCAGGAAACCACTTTTGCACTTGTATTAGTGTGGAAAAACCACTTTTCGCACTTGTGTTAGTGTTGAAAACCACTTTTCGCCCTTGTGTTAGTGTTGAAAAACCACTTTTCGCGCTTGTGTTGGTGCAGGAAACCACTTTTGCGCTTGTATTAGTGTGGAAAAACCACTTTTCGCACTTGTGTTAGTGTTGAAAAACCACTTTTCGCACTTGTGTGAGTGTTGAAAAACCACTTTTCGCACTTGTGTTAGTGTTGAAAAACCACTTTTCGCACTTGTGTTAGTGTTGAAAAACAACTTTTCGCACTTGTGTTAGTGTTGAAAAAACACTTTTCGCACTAGTGTTGGTGCAGGAAACCACTTTTGCACACTTGCATTAGTGTGGAAAAAACACTTTTTGCACTTGTGATAGTGTTGAAAAACCACTTTTCGCACTTGTGTTGGTGTTGAAAAACCACTTTTCGCACTTGTGTTGGTGTTGAAAAACCACTTTTCGCACTTGTGTTGGTGCAGGAATCCACTTTTGCACTTGTATTAGTGTGGAAAAACCACTTTTCGCACTTGTGTTAGTGTTGAAAAACCACTTTTCGCACTTGTGTTAGTGTTGAAAAACCACTTTTCGCACTTGTGTTGGTGCAGGAAACCACTTTTGCACTTGTATTAGTGTTGAAAAACCACTTTTCGCGCTTGTGTTAGTGTTGAAAAACCACTTTTCGCACTTGTGTGAGTGTTGAAAACCACTTTTCGCACTTGTGTTAGTGTTGAAAAACCACTTTCGCACTTGTGTTAGTGTTGAAAAACCACTTTTCGCACTTGTGTTAGTGTTGAAAAAAACACTTTTCGCACTAGTGTTGGTGCAGGAAACCACTTTTGCACTTGTATTAGTGTGGAAAAAACTTTTTGCACTTGTGATAGTGTTGAAAAACCACTTTTCGCACTTGTGTTAGTGTTGAAACACCACTTTTCGCACTTGTGTTGGTGCAGGAAACCACTTTTGCACTTGTATTAGTGTGGAAAAACCACTTTTCGCACTTGCGTTGGTGTTGAAAACCACTTTTCGCCCTTGTGTTAGTGTTGAAAAACCACTTTTCGCACTTGTGTTAGTGTTGAAAAACCACTTTTCGCACTTGTGTTGGTGCAGGAAACCACTTTTTCACTTGTATTAGTGTGGAAAAACCACTTTTCGCACTTGTGTTAATGTTGAAAAACCACTTTTCGCACTTGTGTTAGTGTTGAAAAACCACTTTCGCACTTGTGTTAGTGTTGAAAAACCACTTTCGCACTTGTGTTAGTGTTGAAAAACCACTTTTAGCACTTGTGTTGGTGCAGGAAACCACTTTTGCACTTGTATTAGTGTGGAAAAAACACTTTTTGCACTTGTGATAGTGTTGAAAAACCACTTTTCGCACTTGTGTTAGTGTTGAAAAACCACTTTTCGCACTTGTGTTAGTGTTGAAAAACCACTTTTCGCACTTGTGTTAGTGTTGAAAAACCACTTTTCGCACTTGTGTTAGTGTTGAAAAACCACTTTTCGCACTTGTGTTAGTGTTGAAAAACCACTTTTCGCACTTGTGTTAGTGTTGAAAAACCACTTTTCGCACTTGTGTTAGTGTTGAAAAACCACTTTTCGCACTTGAGTTAGTGTTGAAAAACCACTTTTCGCACTTGTGTTGGTGCAGGAAACCACTTTTTCACTTGTATTAGTGTGGAAAAACCACTTTTCGCACTTGTGTTAATGTTGAAAAACCACTTTTCGCACTTGTGTTAGTGTTGAAAAACCACTTTTCGCACTTGTGTTAGTGTTGAAAAACCACTTTTCGCACTTGTGTTAGTGTTGAAAAACCACTTTTAGCACTTGTGTTGGTGCAGGAAACCACTTTTGCACTTGTATTCGTGTGGAAAAAACACTTTTCGCACTTGTGTTAGTGTTGAAAAACCACTTTTCGCAATTGTGTTAGTGTTGAAAAACCACTTTTTGCACTTGCGTTGGTGCAGGAACCCACTTTTGCACTTGTATTAGTGTGGAAAAAACACTTTTTGCACTTGTGATAGTGTTGAAAAACCACTTTTCGCACTTGTGTTAGTGTTGAAAAACCACTTTTCGCACTTGTGTTAGTGTTGAAAAACCACTTTTCGCACTTGTGTTAGTGTTGAAAAACCACTTTTCGCACTTGTGTTAGTGTTGAAAAACCACTTTTCGCACTTGTGTTAGTGTTGAAAAACCACTTTTCGCACTTGTGTTAGTGTTGAAAAACCACTTTTCGCACTTGTGTTAGTGTTGAAAAACCACTTTTCGCACTTGAGTTAGTGTTGAAAAACCACTTTTCGCACTTGTGTTGGTGCAGGAAACCACTTTTGCACTTGTATTCGTGTGGAAAAACCACTTTTCGCACTTGTGTTAGTGTTGAAAAACCACTTTTCGCACTTGTGTTGGTGTTGAAAAACCACTTTACGCACTTGTGTTAGTGTTGAAAAACCACTTTTCGCACTTGTGTTGGTGCAGGAAACCACTTTTGCACTTGTATTAGTGTGGAAAAAACACTTTTTACACTTGTGATAGTGTTGAAAAACCACTTTTCGCACTTGTGTTAGTGTTGAAAAACCACTTTTCGCACTTGTGTTGGTGCAGGAAACCACTTTTTCACTTGTATTGGTGTGGAAAAACCACTTTTCGCACTTGTGTTAATGTTGAAAAACCACTTTTCGCACTTGTGTTAGTGTTGAAAAACCACTTTTCGCACTTGTGTTAGTGTTGAAAAACCACTTTTCGCACTTGTGTTAGTGTTGAAAAACCACTTTTCGCACTTGTGTTGGTGCAGGAAACCACTTTTGCACTTGTATTAGTGTGGAAAAACCACTTTTCGCACTTGCGTTGGTGTTGAAAACCACTTTTCGCCCTTGTGTTAGTGTTGAAAAACCACTTTTCGCACTTGTGTTGGTGCAGGAAACCACTTTTGCACTTGTATTAGTGTGGAAAATCCACTTTTCGCACTTGTGTTAGTGTTGAAAAACCACTTTTCGCACTTGTGTTAGTGTTGAACAACCACTTTTCACACTTGTGTTGGTGCAGGAAACCACTTTTGCACTTGCATTAGTGTGGAAAAAACACTTTTTGCACTTGTGATAGTGTTGAAAAACCACTTTTCGCACTTGTGATGGTGTTGAAAAACCACTTTTCGCACTTGTGTTGGTGCAGGAAACCACTTTTGCACTTGTATTAGTGTGGAAAAACCACTTTTCGCACTTGTGTTAGTGTTGAAAAACCACTTTTCGCACTTGTGTTAGTGTTGAAAAACCACTTTTCGCACTTGTGTTGGTGCAGGAAACCACTTTTGCACTTGTATTAGTGTTGAAAAACCACTTTTCGCGCTTGTGTTAGTGTTGAAAAACCACTTTTCGCACTTGTGTTAGTGTTGAAAAACCACTTTTCGCACTTGTGTTAGTGTTGAAAAACCACTTTTCGCACTTGTGTTAGTGTTGAAAAACCACTTTTCGCACTTGTGTTAGTGTTGAAAAACCACTTTTCGCACTTGTGTTAGTGTTGAAAAACCACTTTTCGCACTTGTGTTAGTGTTGAAAAACCACTTTTCGCACTTGAGTTAGTGTTGAAAAACCACTTTTCGCACTTGTGTTGGTGCAGGAAACCACTTTTGCACTTGTATTCGTGTGGAAAAACCACTTTTCGCACTTGTGTTAGTGTTGAAAAACCACTTTTCGCACTTGTGTTGGTGCAGGAAACCACTTTTGCACTTGTATTAGTGTGGAAAAAACACTTTTTACACTTGTGATAGTGTTGAAAAACCACTTTTCGCACTTGTGTTAGTGTTGAAAAACCACTTTTCGTACTTGTGTTGGTGCAGGAAACCACTTTTTCACTTGTATTGGTGTGGAAAAACCACTTTTCGCACTTGTGTTAATGTTGAAAAACCACTTTTCGCACTTGTGTTAGTGTTGAAAAACCACTTTTCGCACTTGTGTTAGTGTTGAAAAACCACTTTTCGCACTTGTGTTAGTGTTGAAAAACCACTTTTCGCACTTGTGTTGGTGCAGGAAACCACTTTTTCACTTGTATTAGTGTGGAAAAACCACTTTTCGCACTTGCGTTGGTGTTGAAAACCACTTTTCGCCCTTGTGTTAGTGTTGAAAAACCACTTTTCGCACTTGTGTTGGTGCAGGAAACCACTTTTGCACTTGTATTAGTGTGGAAAAACCACTTTTCGCACTTGTGTTAGTGTTGAAAAACCACTTTTCGCACTTGTGTTAGTGTTGAACAACCACTTTTCACACTTGTGTTGGTGCAGGAAACCACTTTTGCACTTGCATTAGTGTGGAAAAAACACTTTTTGCACTTGTGATAGTGTTGAAAAACCACTTTTCGCACTTGTGTTGGTGTTGAAAAACCACTTTTCGCACTTGTGTTGGTGCAGGAAACCACTTTTGCACTTGTATTAGTGTGGAAAAACCACTTTTCGCACTTGTGTTAGTGTTGAAAAACCACTTTTCGCACTTGTGTTAGTGTTGAAAAACCACTTTTCGCACTTGTGTTGGTGCAGGAAACCACTTTTGCACTTGTATTAGTGTTGAAAAACCACTTTTCGCGCTTGTGTTAGTGTTGAAAAACCACTTTTCGCACTTGTGTTAGTGTTGAAAAACCACTTTTCGCACTTGTGTTAGTGTTGAAAAACCACTTTTCGCACTTGTGTTAGTGTTGAAAAACCACTTTTCGCACTTGTGTTAGTGTTGAAAAACCACTTTTCGCACTTGTGTTGGTGCAGGAAACCACTTTTGCACTTGTATTAGTGTGGAAAAAACACTTTTCGCACTTGTATTAGTGTTGAAAAACCACTTTTCACACTTGTGTTAGTGTTGCAAAACCACTTTCCGCAATCGTGCTAGTGTTGTAAACCATTATTCGCATTTGTGTTAGTGTTGCAAAAAACAATTTCCACACTTCTGCTGCCCATTGAAAGCCACTTTCAGCACTCATGCTCGTTTTGAAAGCCACTTTTCGCATTTAGTTTAGTATTGCAAAATCACTTTTCGCACTCGTGCCAGCATTGAAAACCACTTTACGCACTTGTGTTAGTGGTGGAAAACCACTTTTTGCACTCGTGCTGGTGTTGAAAACCACTCATCGCACTTGTGTTAGTGTTGCAAAACCACTTTTTACACTTGTGTTAGTGTTGCAAAACCACTTTTCGCACTTGCGCTCGTTTTGAAAACCACTCTCCGCACATGACCTCGTGTTGCTAAACCAATTTCCACACTTGCGGTCATTTTGAAAAGCACGTTCTACACTTGTGCCTGTGTTGCAAACCACTTTCCGCACTTGTGCTGGTAAAGAAAACAACTTTTTGCACTTTGGTTGGTGTTGAAAACCACTTTTCGCACATGTGTTAGTGTTGCACAACCACTTTTCGCACTGGCGCCAGTATTGAAAACGACAATTCGCATTTATCTTCGTGTTGAAAACCATTTATCGCACTTATGTGTGTTGCAAAACGAATTTTCGCACTTGTGTTTTTGTTGCAAAAACCACTTTCCGCACTCGAACGGGCGTTGAAAACCACTTATTGCACATGTGTTAGTGATGCAAAACCACTTTTCGCACTTGTGTTAGTGTTGAAAAACCACTTTTCGCACTTATGTTGGTGCAGGAAACCACTTTTGCACTTGTATTAGTGTGGAAAAACCACTTTTCGCACTTGTGTTAGTGTTGAAAAACCACTTTTCGCACTTGTGTTGGTGCAGGAAACCACTTTTGCACTTGTATTAGTGTGGAAAAAACACTTTTTACACTTGTGATAGTGTTGAAAAACCACTTTTCGCACTTGTGTTAGTGTTGAAACACCACTTTTCGCACTTGTGTTGGTGCAGGAAACCACTTTTGCACTTGTATTAGTGTGGAAAAACCACTTTTCGCACTTGTGTTAGTGTTGAAAAACCACTTTTCGCACTTGTGTTCGTGTTGAAAAACCACTTTTCGCACTTGTGTTGGTGCAGGAAACCACTTTTGCACTTGTATTAGTGTTGAAAAACCACTTTTCGCGCTTGTGTTCGTGTTGAAAAACCACTTTTCGCACTTGTGTTAGTGTTGAAAAACCACTTTTCGCACTTGTGTTAGTGTTGAAAAACCACTTTTCGCACTTGTGTTAGTGTTGAAAAACCACTTTTCGCACTTGTGTTAGTGTTGAAAAACCACTTTTCGCACTTGTGTTGGTGCAGGAAACCACTTTTGCACTTGTATTAGTGTGGAAAAAACTTTTTGCACTTGTGATAGTGTTGAAAAACCACTTTTCGCGCTTGTGTTAGTGTTGAAAAACCACTTTTCGCACTTGTGTTGGTGCAGTAAACCACTTTTGCACTTGTATTAGTGTGGAAAAAACACTTTTCGCACTTGTATTAGTGTTGAAAAACCACTTTTCACACTTGTGTTAGTGTTGCAAAACCACTTCCCGCAATCGTGCTAGTGTTGTAAACCATTATTCGCATTTGTGTTAGTGTTGCAAAAAACAATTTCCACACTTCTGCTGCCCATTGAAAGCCACTTTCAGCACTCATGCTCGTTTTGAAAGCCACTTTTCGCATTTGGTTTAGTATTGCAAAATCACTTTTCGCACTCGTGCCAGCATTGAAAACCACTTTACGCACTTGTGTTAGTGGTGGAAAACCACTTTTTGCACTCGTGCTGGTGTTGAAAACCACTCATCGCACTTGTGTTAGTGTTGCAAAACCACTTTTCGCACTTGCGCTCGTTTTGAAAACCACTCTCCGCACATGACCTCGTGTTGCTAAACCAATTTCCACACTTGCGGTCATTTTGAAAAGCACGTTCTACACTTGTGCCTGTGTTGCAAACCACTTTCCGCACTTGTGCTGGTAAAGAAAACAACTTTTCGCACTTTGGTTGGTGTTGAAAACCACTTTTCGCACATGTGTTAGTGTTGCACAACCACTTTTCGCACTGGCGCCAGTGTTGAAAACGACAATTCGCATTTGTCTTCGTGTTGAAAACCATTTATCGCACTTATGTGTGTTGCAAAACGAATTTTCGCACTTGTGTTTTTGTTGCAAAAACCACTTTCCGCACTCGAACGGGCGTTGAAAACCACTTATTGCACATGTGTTAGTGATGCAAAACCACTTTTCGCACTTGTGTTAGTGTTGAAAAACCACTTTTCGCACTTATGTTGGTGCAGGAAACCACTTTTGCACTTGTATTAGTGTGGAAAAACCACTTTTCGCACTTGTGTTAGTGTTGAAAAACCACTTTTCGCACTTGTGTTGGTGCAGGAAACCACTTTTGCACTTGTATTAGTGTGGAAAAAACACTTTTTACACTTGTGATAGTGTTGAAAAACCACTTTTCGCACTTGTGTTAGTGTTGAAAAACCACTTTTCGCACTTGTGTTGGTGCAGGAAACCACTTTTTCACTTGTATTTGTGTGGAAAAACCACTTTTCGCACTTGTGTTAATGTTGAAAAACCACTTTTCGCACTTGTGTTAGTGTTGAAAAACCACTTTTCGCACTTGTGTTAGTGTTGAAACACCACTTTTCGCACTTGTGTTGGTGCAGGAAACCACTTTTGCACTTGTATTAGTGTGGAAAAACCACTTTTCGCACTTGTGTTAGTGTTGAAAAACCACTTTTCGCCCTTGTGTTAGTGTTGAAAAACCACTTTTCGCACTTGTGTTGGTGCAGGAAACCACTTTTGCACTTGTATTTGTGTGGAAAAACCACTTTTCGCACTTCTGTTAGTGTTGAAAAACCAGTTTTCGCACTTGTGTTAGTGTTGAACAACCACTTTTCGCACTTGTGTTGGTGCAGGAAACCACTTTTGCACTTGCATTAGTGTGGAAAAAACACTTTTTGCACTTGTGATAGTGTTGAAAAACCACTTTTCGCACTTGTGTTAGTGTTGAAAAACCACTTTTCGCACTTGTGTTGGTGCAGGAAACCACTTTTGCACTTGTATTAGTGTGGAAAACCCACTTTTCGCACTTGTGTTAGTGTTGAAAAACCACTTTTCGCACTTGTGTTAGTGTTGAAAAACCACTTTTCGCACTTGTGTTGGTGCAGGAAACCACTTTTGCACTTGTGTTAATGTGGAAAAACCATTTTTCGCACTTGTGTTAGTGTTGAAAAACCACTTTTCGCACTTGTGTTAGTGTTGAAAAACCACTTTTCGCACTTGTGTTGGTGCAGGCAACCACTTTTGCACTTGTATTAGTGTGGAAAAAACACTTTTTGCACTTGTGATTGTGTTGAAAAACCACTTTTCGCACTTGTGTTAGTGTTGAAAAACCACTTTTCGCACTTGTGTTTGTGCAGGAAACCACTTTTGCACTTGTATTAGTGTGGAAAAAACTTTTTGCACTTGTGATAGTGTTGAAAAACCACTTTTCGCGCTTGTGTTAGTCTTGAAAACCCACTTTTCGCACTTGTGTTGGTGCAGGACACCACTTTTGCACTTGTATTCGTGTGGAAAAACCACTTTTCGCACTTGTGTTAGTGTTGAAAAACCACTTTTCGCTCTTGTGTTAGTGTTGAAAAACCACTTTTAGCACTTGTGTTGGTGCAGGAAACCACTTTTGCACTTGTATTAGTGTGGAAAAAACACTTTTCGCACTTGTGTTAGTGTTGAAAAACCACTTTTCGCAATTGTGTTAGTGTTGAAAAACCACTTTTTGCACTTGCGTTGGTGCAGGAACCCACTTTTGCACTTGTATTAGTGTGGAAAAAACACTTTTTGCACTTGTGATAGTGTTGAAAAACCACTTTTCGCACTTGTGTCAGTGTTGAAAAACCACTTTTCGCACTTGTGTTAGTGTTGAAAAACCACTTTTCGCACTTGTGTTAGTGTTGAAAAACCACTTTTCGCACTTGTGTTAGTGTTGAAAAACCACTTTTCGCACTTGTGTTAGTGTTGAAAAACCACTTTTCGCACTTGTGTTAGTGTTGAAAAACCACTTTTCGCACTTGTGTTAGTGTTGAAAAACCACTTTTCGCACTTGTGTTAGTGTTGAAAAACCACTTTTCGCACTTGTGTTGGTGCAGGAAACCACTTTTGCACTTGTATTCGTGTGGAAAAACCACTTTTCGCACTTGTGTTAGTGTTGAAAAACCACTTTTCGCACTTGTGTTGGTGTTGAAAAACCACTTTTCGCACTTGTGTTAGTGTAGAAAAACCACTTTTCGCACTTGTGTTGGTGCAGGAAACTACTTTTGCACTTGTATTAGTGTGGAAAAATCACTTTTTGCACTTGTGATAGTGTTGAAAAACCACTTTTCGCACTTGTGTTAGTGTTGAAAAACCACTTTTCGCACTTGTGTTGGTGCAGGAAACCACTTTTGCACTTGTATTAGTGTGGAAAAAACACTTTTTACACTTGTGATAGTGTTGAAAAACCACTTTTCGCACTTGTGTTAGTGTTGAAAAACCACTTTTCGCACTTGTGTTGGTGCAGGAAACCACTTTTTCACTTGTATTTGTGTGGAAAAACCACTTTTCGCACTTGTGTTAATGTTGAAAAACCACTTTTCGCACTTGTGTTAGTGTTGAAAAACCACTTTTCGCACTTGTGTTAGTGTTGAAAAACCACTTTTCGCACTTGTGTTGGTGCAGGAAACCACTTTTGCACTTGTATTAGTGTGGAAAAACCACTTTTCGCACTTGTGTTAGTGTTGAAAAACCACTTTTAGCCCTTGTGTTAGTGTTGAAAAACCACTTTTCGCACTTGTGTTGGTGCAGGAAACCACTTTTGCACTTGTATTTGTGTGGAAAAACCACTTTTCGCACTTCTGTTAGTGTTGAAAAACCAGTTTTCGCACTTGTGTTAGTGTTGAACAACCACTTTTCGCACTTGTGTTGGTGCAGGAAACCACTTTTGCACTTGCATTAGTGTGGAAAAAACACTTTTTGCACTTGTGATAGTGTTGAAAAACCACTTTTCGCACTTGTGTTAGTGTTGAAAAACCACTTTTCGCACTTGTGTTGGTGCAGGAAACCACTTTTGCACTTGTATTAGTGTGGAAAACCCACTTTTCGCACTTGTGTTAGTGTTGAAAAACCACTTTTCGCACTTGTGTTAGTGTTGAAAAACCACTTTTCGCACTTGTGTTGGTGCAGGAAACCACTTTTGCACTTGTGTTAATGTGGAAAAACCATTTTTCGCACTTGTGTTAGTGTTGAAAAACCACTTTTCGCACTTGTGTTACTGTTGAAAAACCACTTTTCGCACTTGTGTTGGTGCAGGCAACCACTTTTGCACTTGTATTAGTGTGGAAAAAACACTTTTTGCACTTGTGATAGTGTTGAAAAACCACTTTTCGCACTTGTGTTAGTGTTGAAAAACCACTTTTCGCACTTGTGTTTGTGCAGGAAACCACTTTTGCACTTGTATTAGTGTGGAAAAAACTTTTTGCACTTGTGATAGTGTTGAAAAACCACTTTTCGCGCTTGCGTTAGTGTTGAAAACCCACTTTTCGCACTTGTGTTGGTGCAGGACACCACTTTTGCACTTGTATTCGTGTGGAAAAACCACTTTTCGCACTTGTGTTAGTGTTGAAAAACCACTTTTCGCACTTGTGTTAGTGTTGAAAAACCACTTTTAGCACTTGTGTTGGTGCAGGAAACCACTTTTGCACTTGTATTAGTGTGGAAAAAACACTTTTCGCACTTGTGTTAGTGTTGAAAAACCACTTTTCGCAATTGTGTTAGTGTTGAAAAACCACTTTTTGCACTTGCGTTGGTGCAGGAACCCACTTTTGCACTTGTATTAGTGTGGAAAAAACACTTTTTGCACTTGTGATAGTGTTGAAAAACCACTTTTCGCACTTGTGTTAGTGTTGAAAAACCACTTTTCGCACTTGTGTTAGTGTTGAAAAACCACTTTTCGCACTTGTGTTAGTGTTGAAAAACCACTTTTCGCACTTGTGTTAGTGTTGAAAAACCACTTTTCGCACTTGTGTTAGTGTTGAAAAACCACTTTTCGCACTTGTGTTAGTGTTGAAAAACCACTTTTCGCACTTGTGTTAGTGTTGAAAAACCACTTTTCGCACTTGTGTTAGTGTTGAAAAACCACTTTTCACACTTGTGTTAGTGTTGAAAAACCACTTTTCGCACTTGTGTTAGTGTTGAAAAACCACTTTTCGCACTTGTGTTGGTGCAGGAAACCACTTTTGCACTTGTATTCGTGTGGAAAAACCACTTTTCGCACTTGTGTTAGTGTTGAAAAACCACTTTTCGCACTTGTGTTGGTGTTGAAAAACCACTTTTCGCACTTGTGTTAGTGTAGAAAAACCACTTTTCGCACTTGTGTTGGTGCAGGAAACCACTTTTGCACTTGTATTAGTGTGGAAAAATCACTTTTTGCACTTGTGATAGTGTTGAAAAACCACTTTTCGCACTTGTGTTAGTGTTGAAAAACCACTTTTCGCACTTATGTTGGTGCAGGAAACCACTTTTGCACTTGCATTAGTGTGGAAAAACCACTTTTCGCACTTGTGTTAGTGTTGAAAAACCACTTTTCGCACTTGTGTTAGTGTTGAAAAACCACTTTTCGCACTTGTGTTAGTGTTGAAAAACCACTTTTCGCACTTGTGTTAATGTTGAAAAACCACTTTTCGCACTTGTGTTCGTGTTGAAAAACCACTTTTCGCACTTGTGTTAGTGTTGAAAAACCACTTTTCGCACTTGTGTTAGTGTTGAAAAACCACTTTTCGCACTTGTGTTAGTGTTGAAAAACCACTTTTCACACTTGTGTTAGTGTTGAAAAACCACTTTTCGCACTTGTGTTAGTGTTGAAAAACCACTTTTCGCACTTGTGTTGGTGCAGGAAACCACTTTTGCACTTGTATTCGTGTGGAAAAACCACTTTTCGCACTTGTGTTAGTGTTGAAAAACCACTTTTCGCACTTGTGTTGGTGTTGAAAAACCACTTTTCGCACTTGTGTTAGTGTAGAAAAACCACTTTTCGCACTTGTGTTGGTGCAGGAAACCACTTTTGCACTTGTATTAGTGTGGAAAAATCACTTTTTGCACTTGTGATAGTGTTGAAAAACCACTTTTCGCACATGTGTTAGTGTTGAAAAACCACTTTTCGCACTTATGTTGGTGCAGGAAACCACTTTTGCACTTGTATTAGTGTGGAAAAACCACTTTTCGCACTTGTGTTAGTGTTGAAAAACCACTTTTCGCACTTGTGTTAGTGTTGAAAAACCACTTTTCGCACTTGTGTTAGTGTTGAAAAACCACTTTTCGCACTTGTGTTAGTGTTGAAAAACCACTTTCGCACTTGTGTTGGTGCAGGAAACCACTTTTGCACTTGTATTAGTGCGGAAAAAACACTTTTTACACTTGTGATAGTGTTGAAAAACCACTTTTCGCACTTGTGTTAGTGTTGAAAAACCACTTTTCGCACTTGTGTTGGTGCAGGAAACCACTTTTTCACTTGTATTAGTGTGGAAAAACCACTTTTCGCACTTGTGTTAATGTTGAAAAGCCACTTTTCGCACTTGTGTTAGTGTTGAAAAACCACTTTTCGCGCTTGGGTTACTGTTGAAAAACCACTTTTCGCACTTGTGTTGGTGCAGGAAACCACTTTTGCACTTGTATTAGTGTGGAAAAACCACTTTTCGCACTTGTGTTAGTGTTGAAAACCACTTTTCGCCCTTGTGTTAGTGTTGAAAAACCACTTTTCGCGCTTGTGTTGGTGCAGGAAACCACTTTTGCACTTGTATTAGTGTGGAAAAACCACTTTTCGCACTTGTGTTAGTGTTGAAAAACCACTTTTCGCACTTGTGTTAGTGTTGAACAACCACTTTTCGCACTTGTGTTGGTGCAGGAAACCACTTTTGCACTTGCATTAGTGTGGAAAAAACACTTTTTGCACTTGTGATAGTGTTGAAAAACCACTTTTCGCACTTGTGTTAGTGTTGAAAAACCACTTTTCGCACTTGTGTTGGTGTTGAAAAACCACTTTTCGCACTTGTGTTGGTGCAGGAATCCACTTTTGCACTTGTATTAGTGTGGAAAAACCACTTTTCGCACTTGTGTTAGTGTTGAAAAACCACTTTTCGCACTTGTGTTAGTGTTGAAAAACCACTTTTCGCACTTGTGTTGGTGCAGGAAACCACTTTTGCACTTGTATTAGTGTTGAAAAACCACTTTTCGCGCTTGTGTTAGTGTTGAAAAACCACTTTTCGCACTTGTGTTAGTGTTGAAAAACCACTTTTCGCACTTGTGTTAGTGTTGAAAAACCACTTTTCGCACTTGTGTTAGTGTTGAAAAACCACTTTTCGCACTTGTGTTAGTGTTGAAAAAACACTTTTCGCACTAGTGTTGGTGCAGGAAACCACTTTTGCACTTGTATTAGTGTGGAAAAAACTTTTTGCACTTGTGATAGTGTTGAAAAACCACTTTTCGCGCTTGTGTTAGTGTTGAAAAACCACTTTTCGCACTTGTGTTGGTGCAGGAAACCACTTTTGCACTTGTATTAGTGTGGAAAAAACACTTTTCGCACTTGTATTAGTGTTGAAAAACCACTTTTCACACTTGTGTTAGTGTTGCAAAACCACTTCCCGCAATCGTGCTGGTGTTGTAAACCATTATTCGCATTTGTGTTAGTGTTGCAAAAAACAATTTCCACACTTCTGCTGCCCATTGAAAGCCACTTTCAGCACTCATGCTCGTTTTGAAAGCCACTTTTCGCATTTGGTTTAGTATTGCAAAATCACTTTTCGCACTCGTGCCAGCATTGAAAACCACTTTACGCACTTGTGTTAGTGGTGGAAAACCACTTTTTGCACTCGTGCTGGTGTTGAAAACCACTCATCGCACTTGTGTTAGTGTTGCAAAACCACTTTTTACACTTGTGTTAGTGTTGCAAAACCACTTTTCGCACTTGCGCTCGTTTTGAAAACCACTCTCCGCACATGACCTCGTGTTGCTAAACCAATTTCCACACTTGCGGTCATTTTGAAAAGCACGTTCTACACTTGTGCCTGTGTTGCAAACCACTTTCCGCACTTGTGCTGGTAAAGAAAACAACTTTTCGCACTTTGGTTGGTGTTGAAAACCACTTTTCGCACATGTGTTAGTGTTGCACAACCACTTTTCGCACTGGCGCCAGTGTTGAAAACGACAATTCGCATTTGTCTTCGTGTTGAAAACCATTTATCGCACTTATGTGTGTTGCAAAACGAATTTTCGCACTTGTGTTTTTGTTGCAAAAACCACTTTCCGCACTCGAACGGGCGTTGAAAACCACTTATTGCACATGTGTTAGTGATGCAAAACCACTTTTCGCACTTGTGTTAGTGTTGAAAAACCACTTTTCGCACTTATGTTGGTGCAGGAAACCACTTTTGCACTTGTATTAGTGTGGAAAAACCACTTTTCGCACTTGTGTTAGTGTTGAAAAACCACTTTTCGCACTTGTGTTGGTGCAGGAAACCACTTTTGCACTTGTATTAGTGTGGAAAAAACACTTTTTACACTTGTGATAGTGTTGAAAAACCACTTTTCGCACTTGTGTTAGTGTTGAAAAACCACTTTTCGCACTTGTGTTGGTGCAGGAAACCACTTTTTCACTTCTATTTGTGTGGAAAAACCACTTTTTGCACTTGTGATAGTGTTGAAAAACCACTTTTCGCACTTGTGTTAGTGTTGAAAAACCACTTTTCGCACTTGTGTTGGTGCAGGAAACCACTTTTGCACTTGTATTAGTGTGGAAAAAACACTTTTTGCACTTGTGATAGTGTTGAAAAACCACTTTTCGCACTTGTGTTAGTGTTGAAAAACCACTTTTCGCACTTGTGTTTGTGCAGGAAACCACTTTTGCACTTGTATTAGTGTGGAAAAAACTTTTTGCACTTGTGATAGTGTTGAAAAACCACTTTTGGCACTTGTGTTAGTGTTGAAAAACCACTTTTCGCACTTGTGTTGGTGCAGGAAACCACTTTTGCACTTGTATTAGTGTGGAAAAAACACTTTTTACACTTGTGATAGTGTTGAAAAACCACTTTTCGCACTTGTGTTAGTGTTGAAAAACCACTTTTCGTACTTGTGTTGGTGCAGGAAACCACTTTTTCACTTGTATTGGTGTGGAAAAACCACTTTTCGCACTTGTGTTAATGTTGAAAAACCACTTTTCGCACTTGTGTTAGTGTTGAAAAACCACTTTTCGCACTTGTGTTAGTGTTGAAAAACCACTTTTCGCACTTATGTTAGTGTTGAAAAACCACTTTTCGCACTTGTGTTGGTGCAGGAAACCACTTTTGCACTTGTATTAGTGTGGAAAAACCACTTTTCGCACTTGCGTTGGTGTTGAAAACCACTTTTCGCCCTTGTGTTAGTGTTGAAAAACCACTTTTCGCACTTGTGTTGGTGCAGGAAACCACTTTTGCACTTGTATTAGTGTGGAAAAACCACTTTTCGCACTTGTGTTAGTGTTGAAAAACCACTTTTCGCACTTGTGTTAGTGTTGAACAACCACTTTTCACACTTGTGTTGGTGCAGGAAACCACTTTTGCACTTGCATTAGTGTGGAAAAAACACTTTTTGCACTTGTGATAGTGTTGAAAAACCACTTTTCGCACTTGTGTTGGTGTTGAAAAACCACTTTTCGCACTTGTGTTGGTGCAGGAAACCACTTTTGCACTTGTATTAGTGTGGAAAAACCACTTTTCGCACTTGTGTTAGTGTTGAAAAACCACTTTTCGCACTTGTGTTAGTGTTGAAAAACCACTTTTCGCACTTGTGTTGGTGCAGGAAACCACTTTTGCACTTGTATTAGTGTTGAAAAACCACTTTTCGCGCTTGTGTTAGTGTTGAAAAACCACTTTTCGCACTTGTGTTAGTGTTGAAAAACCACTTTTCGCACTTGTGTTAGTGTTGAAAAACCACTTTTCGCACTTGTGTTAGTGTTGAAAAACCACTTTTCGCACTTGTGTTAGTGTTGAAAAACCACTTTTCGCACTTGTGTTGGTGCAGGAAACCACTTTTGCACTTGTATTAGTGTGGAAAAAACACTTTTCGCACTTGTATTAGTGTTGAAAAACCACTTTTCACACTTGTGTTAGTGTTGCAAAACCACTTTCCGCAATCGTGCTAGTGTTGTAAACCATTATTCGCATTTGTGTTAGTTTTGCAAAAAACAATTTCCACACTTCTGCTGCCCATTGAAAGCCACTTTCAGCACTCATGCTCGTTTTGAAAGCCACTTTTCGCATTTAGTTTAGTATTGCAAAATCACTTTTCGCACTCGTGCCAGCATTGAAAACCACTTTACGCACTTGTGTTAGTGGTGGAAAACCACTTTTTGCACTCGTGCTGGTGTTGAAAACCACTCATCGCACTTGTGTTAGTGTTGCAAAACCACTTTTTACACTTGTGTTAGTGTTGCAAAACCACTTTTCGCACTTGCGCTCGTTTTGAAAACCACTCTCCGCACATGACCTCGTGTTGCTAAACCAATTTCCACACTTGCGGTCATTTTGAAAAGCACGTTCTACACTTGTGCCTGTGTTGCAAACCACTTTCCGCACTTGTGCTGGTAAAGAAAACAACTTTTTGCACTTTGGTTGGTGTTGAAAACCACTTTTCGCACATGTGTTAGTGTTGCACAACCACTTTTCGCACTGGCGCCAGTGTTGAAAACGACAATTCGCATTTATCTTCGTGTTGAAAACCATTTATCGCACTTATGTGTGTTGCAAAACGAATTTTCGCACTTGTGTTTTTGTTGCAAAAACCACTTTCCGCACTCGAACGGGCGTTGAAAACCACTTATTGCACATGTGTTAGTGATGCAAAACCACTTTTCGCACTTGTGTTAGTGTTGAAAAACCACTTTTCGCACTTATGTTGGTGCAGGAAACCACTTTTGCACTTGTATTAGTGTGGAAAAACCACTTTTCGCACTTGTGTTAGTGTTGAAAAACCACTTTTCGCACTTGTGTTGGTGCAGGAAACCACTTTTGCACTTGTATTAGTGTGGAAAAAACACTTTTTACACTTGTGATAGTGTTGAAAAACCACTTTTCGCACTTGTGTTAGTGTTGAAACACCACTTTTCGCACTTGTGTTGGTGCAGGAAACCACTTTTGCACTTGTATTAGTGTGGAAAAACCACTTTTCGCACTTGTGTTAGTGTTGAAAAACCACTTTTCGCACTTGTGTTCGTGTTGAAAAACCACTTTTCGCACTTGTGTTGGTGCAGGAAACCACTTTTGCACTTGTATTAGTGTTGAAAAACCACTTTTCGCGCTTGTGTTCGTGTTGAAAAACCACTTTTCGCACTTGTGTTAGTGTTGAAAAACCACTTTTCGCACTTGTGTTAGTGTTGAAAAACCACTTTTCGCACTTGTGTTAGTGTTGAAAAACCACTTTTCGCACTTGTGTTAGTGTTGAAAAACCACTTTTCGCACTTGTGTTGGTGCAGGAAACCACTTTTGCACTTGTATTAGTGTGGAAAAAACTTTTTGCACTTGTGATAGTGTTGAAAAACCACTTTTCGCGCTTGTGTTAGTGTTGAAAAACCACTTTTCGCACTTGTGTTTGTGCAGGAAACCACTTTTGCACTTGTATTAGTGTGGAAAAAACACTTTTCGCACTTGTATTAGTGTTGAAAAACCACTTTTCACACTTGTGTTAGTGTTGCAAAACCACTTCCCGCAATCGTGCTAGTGTTGTAAACCATTATTCGCATTTGTGTTAGTGTTGCAAAAAACAATTTCCACACTTCTGCTGCCCATTGAAAGCCACTTTCAGCACTCATGCTCGTTTTGAAAGCCACTTTTCGCATTTGGTTTAGTATTGCAAAATCACTTTTCGCACTCGTGCCAGCATTGAAAACCACTTTACGCACTTGTGTTAGTGGTGGAAAACCACTTTTTGCACTCGTGCTGGTGTTGAAAACCACTCATCGCACTTGTGTTAGTGTTGCAAAACCACTTTTCGCACTTGCGCTCGTTTTGAAAACCACTCTCCGCACATGACCTCGTGTTGCTAAACCAATTTCCACACTTGCGGTCATTTTGAAAAGCACGTTCTACACTTGTGCCTGTGTTGCAAACCACTTTCCGCACTTGTGCTGGTAAAGAAAACAACTTTTCGCACTTTGGTTGGTGTTGAAAACCACTTTTCGCACATGTGTTAGTGTTGCACAACCACTTTTCGCACTGGCGCCAGTGTTGAAAACGACAATTCGCATTTGTCTTCGTGTTGAAAACCATTTATCGCACTTATGTGTGTTGCAAAACGAATTTTCGCACTTGTGTTTTTGTTGCAAAAACCACTTTCCGCACTCGAACGGGCGTTGAAAACCACTTATTGCACATGTGTTAGTGATGCAAAACCACTTTTCGCACTTGTGTTAGTGTTGAAAAACCACTTTTCGCACTTATGTTGGTGCAGGAAACCACTTTTGCACTTGTATTAGTGTGGAAAAACCACTTTTCGCACTTGTGTTAGTGTTGAAAAACCACTTTTCGCACTTGTGTTGGTGCAGGAAACCACTTTTGCACTTGTATTAGTGTGGAAAAAACACTTTTTACACTTGTGATAGTGTTGAAAAACCACTTTTCGCACTTGTGTTAGTGTTGAAAAACCACTTTTCGCACTTGTGTTGGTGCAGGAAACCACTTTTTCACTTGTATTTGTGTGGAAAAACCACTTTTCGCACTTGTGTTAATGTTGAAAAACCACTTTTCGCACTTGTGTTAGTGTTGAAAAACCACTTTTCGCACTTGTGTTAGTGTTGAAAAACCACTTTTCGCACTTGTGTTGGTGCAGGAAACCACTTTTGCACTTGTATTAGTGTGGAAAAACCACTTTTCGCACTTGTGTTAGTGTTGAAAAACCACTTTTCGCCCTTGTGTTAGTGTTGAAAAACCACTTTTCGCACTTGTGTTGGTGCAGGAAACCACTTTTGCACTTGTATTTGTGTGGAAAAACCACTTTTCGCACTTCTGTTAGTGTTGAAAAACCAGTTTTCGCACTTGTGTTAGTGTTGAACAACCACTTTTCGCACTTGTGTTGGTGCAGGAAACCACTTTTGCACTTGCATTAGTGTGGAAAAAACACTTTTTGCACTTGTGATAGTGTTGAAAAACCACTTTTCGCACTTGTGTTAGTGTTGAAAAACCACTTTTCGCACTTGTGTTGGTGCAGGAAACCACTTTTGCACTTGTATTAGTGTGGAAAACCCACTTTTCGCACTTGTGTTAGTGTTGAAAAACCACTTTTCGCACTTGTGTTAGTGTTGAAAAACCACTTTTCGCACTTGTGTTGGTGCAGGAAACCACTTTTGCACTTGTGTTAATGTGGAAAAACCATTTTTCGCACTTGTGTTAGTGTTGAAAAACCACTTTTCGCACTTGTGTTAGTGTTGAAAAACCACTTTTCGCACTTGTGTTGGTGCAGGCAACCACTTTTGCACTTGTATTAGTGTGGAAAAAACACTTTTTGCACTTGTGATTGTGTTGAAAAACCACTTTTCGCACTTGTGTTAGTGTTGAAAAACCACTTTTCGCACTTGTGTTTGTGCAGGAAACCACTTTTGCACTTGTATTAGTGTGGAAAAAACTTTTTGCACTTGTGATAGTGTTGAAAAACCACTTTTCGCGCTTGTGTTAGTGTTGAAAACCCACTTTTCGCACTTGTGTTGGTGCAGGACACCACTTTTGCACTTGTATTCGTGTGGAAAAACCACTTTTCGCACTTGTGTTAGTGTTGAAAAACCACTTTTCGCTCTTGTGTTAGTGTTGAAAAACCACTTTTAGCACTTGTGTTGGTGCAGGAAACCACTTTTGCACTTGTATTAGTGTGGAAAAAACACTTTTCGCACTTGTGTTAGTGTTGAAAAACCACTTTTCGCAATTGTGTTAGTGTTGAAAAACCACTTTTTGCACTTGCGTTGGTGCAGGAACCCACTTTTGCACTTGTATTAGTGTGGAAAAAACACTTTTTGCACTTGTGATAGTGTTGAAAAACCACTTTTTGCACTTGTGTTAGTGTTGAAAAACCACTTTTCGCACTTGTGTTAGTGTTGAAAAACCACTTTTCGCACTTGTGTTAGTGTTGAAAAACCACTTTTCGCACTTGTGTTAGTGTTGAAAAACCACTTTTCGCACTTGTGTTAGTGTTGAAAAACCACTTTTCGCACTTGTGTTAGTGTTGAAAAACCACTTTTCGCACTTGTGTTAGTGTTGAAAAACCACTTTTCGCACTTGTGTTAGTGTTGAAAAACCACTTTTCGCACTTGTGTTGGTGCAGGAAACCACTTTTGCACTTGTATTCGTGTGGAAAAACCACTTTTCGCACTTGTGTTAGTGTTGAAAAACCACTTTTCGCACTTGTGTTGGTGTTGAAAAACCACTTTTCGCACTTGTGTTAGTGTAGAAAAACCACTTTTCGCACTTGTGTTGGTGCAGGAAACCACTTTTGCACTTGTATTAGTGTGGAAAAATCACTTTTTGCACTTGTGATAGTGTTGAAAAACCACTTTTCGCACTTGTGTTAGTGTTGAAAAACCACTTTTCGCACTTGTGTTGGTGCAGGAAACCACTTTTGCACTTGTATTAGTGTGGAAAAAACACTTTTTACACTTGTGATAGTGTTGAAAAACCACTTTTCGCACTTGTGTTAGTGTTGAAAAACCACTTTTCGCACTTGTGTTGGTGCAGGAAACCACTTTTTCACTTGTATTTGTGTGGAAAAACCACTTTTCGCACTTGTGTTAATGTTGAAAAACCACTTTTCGCACTTGTGTTAGTGTTGAAAAACCACTTTTCGCACTTGTGTTAGTGTTGAAAAACCACTTTTCGCACTTGTGTTGGTGCAGGAAACCACTTTTGCACTTGTATTAGTGTGGAAAAACCACTTTTCGCACTTGTGTTAGTGTTGAAAAACCACTTTTAGCCCTTGTGTTAGTGTTGAAAAACCACTTTTCGCACTTGTGTTGGTGCAGGAAACCACTTTTGCACTTGTATTTGTGTGGAAAAACCACTTTTCGCACTTCTGTTAGTGTTGAAAAACCAGTTTTCGCACTTGTGTTAGTGTTGAACAACCACTTTTCGCACTTGTGTTGGTGCAGGAAACCACTTTTGCACTTGCATTAGTGTGGAAAAAACACTTTTTGCACTTGTGATAGTGTTGAAAAACCACTTTTCGCACTTGTGTTAGTGTTGAAAAACCACTTTTCGCACTTGTGTTGGTGCAGGAAACCACTTTTGCACTTGTATTAGTGTGGAAAACCCACTTTTCGCACTTGTGTTAGTGTTGAAAAACCACTTTTCGCACTTGTGTTAGTGTTGAAAAACCACTTTTCGCACTTGTGTTGGTGCAGGAAACCACTTTTGCACTTGTGTTAATGTGGAAAAACCATTTTTCGCACTTGTGTTAGTGTTGAAAAACCACTTTTCGCACTTGTGTTACTGTTGAAAAACCACTTTTCGCACTTGTGTTAGTGCAGGCAACCACTTTTGCACTTGTATTAGTGTGGAAAAAACACTTTTTGCACTTGTGATAGTGTTGAAAAACCACTTTTCGCACTTGTGTTAGTGTTGAAAAACCACTTTTCGCACTTGTGTTTGTGCAGGAAACCACTTTTGCACTTGTATTAGTGTGGAAAAAACTTTTTGCACTTGTGATAGTGTTGAAAAACCACTTTTCGCGCTTGCGTTAGTGTTGAAAACCCACTTTTCGCACTTGTGTTGGTGCAGGACACCACTTTTGCACTTGTATTCGTGTGGAAAAACCACTTTTCGCACTTGTGTTAGTGTTGAAAAACCACTTTTCGCTCTTGTGTTAGTGTTGAAAAACCACTTTTAGCACTTGTGTTGGTGCAGGAAACCACTTTTGCACTTGTATTAGTGTGGAAAAAACACTTTTCGCACTTGTGTTAGTGTTGAAAAACCACTTTTCGCAATTGTGTTAGTGTTGAAAAACCACTTTTTGCACTTGCGTTGGTGCAGGAACCCACTTTTGCACTTGTATTAGTGTGGAAAAAACACTTTTTGCACTTGTGATAGTGTTGAAAAACCACTTTTCGCACTTGTGTTAGTGTTGAAAAACCACTTTTCGCACTTGTGTTAGTGTTGAAAAACCACTTTTCGCACTTGTGTTAGTGTTGAAAAACCACTTTTCGCACTTGTGTTAGTGTTGAAAAACCACTTTTCGCACTTGTGTTAGTGTTGAAAAACCACTTTTCGCACTTGTGTTAGTGTTGAAAAACCACTTTTCGCACTTGTGTTAGTGTTGAAAAACCACTTTTCGCACTTGTGTTAGTGTTGAAAAACCACTTTTCACACTTGTGTTAGTGTTGAAAAACCACTTTTCGCACTTGTGTTAGTGTTGAAAAACCACTTTTCGCACTTGTGTTGGTGCAGGAAACCACTTTTGCACTTGTATTCGTGTGGAAAAACCACTTTTCGCACTTGTGTTAGTGTTGAAAAACCACTTTTCGCACTTGTGTTGGTGTTGAAAAACCACTTTTCGCACTTGTGTTAGTGTAGAAAAACCACTTTTCGCACTTGTGTTGGTGCAGGAAACCACTTTTGCACTTGTATTAGTGTGGAAAAATCACTTTTTGCACTTGTGATAGTGTTGAAAAACCACTTTTCGCACTTGTGTTAGTGTTGAAAAACCACTTTTCGCACTTATGTTGGTGCAGGAAACCACTTTTGCACTTGTATTAGTGTGGAAAAACCACTTTTCGCACTTGTGTTAGTGTTGAAAAACCACTTTTCGCACTTGTGTTAGTGTTGAAAAACCACTTTTCGCACTTGTGTTAGTGTTGAAAAACCACTTTTCGCACTTGTGTTAGTGTTGAAAAACCACTTTCGCACTTGTGTTGGTGCAGGAAACCACTTTTGCACTTGTATTAGTGTGGAAAAAACACTTTTTACACTTGTGATAGTTTTGAAAAACCACTTTTCGCACTTGTGTTAGTGTTGAAAAACCACTTTTCGCACTTGTGTTGGTGCAGGAAACCACTTTTTCACTTGTATTAGTGTGGAAAAACCACTTTTCGCACTTGTGTTAATGTTGAAAAGCCACTTTTCGCACTTGTGTTAGTGTTGAAAAACCACTTTTCGCGCTTGGGTTACTGTTGAAAAACCACTTTTCGCACTTGTGTTGGTGCAGGAAACCACTTTTGCACTTGTATTAGTGTGGAAAAACCACTTTTCGCACTTGTGTTAGTGTTGAAAACCACTTTTCGCCCTTGTGTTAGTGTTGAAAAACCACTTTTCGCGCTTGTGTTGGTGCAGGAAACCACTTTTGCACTTGTATTAGTGTGGAAAAACCACTTTTCGCACTTGTGTTAGTGTTGAAAAACCACTTTTCGCACTTGTGTTAGTGTTGAACAACCACTTTTCGCACTTGTGTTGGTGCAGGAAACCACTTTTGCACTTGCATTAGTGTGGAAAAAACACTTTTTGCACTTGTGATAGTGTTGAAAAACCACTTTTCGCACTTGTGTTAGTGTTGAAAAACCACTTTTCGCACTTGTGTTGGTGTTGAAAAACCACTTTTCGCACTTGTGTTGGTGCAGGAATCCACTTTTGCACTTGTATTAGTGTGGAAAAACCACTTTTCGCACTTGTGTTAGTGTTGAAAAACCACTTTTCGCACTTGTGTTAGTGTTGAAAAACCACTTTTCGCACTTGTGTTGGTGCAGGAAACCACTTTTGCACTTGTATTAGTGTTGAAAAACCACTTTTCGCGCTTGTGTTAGTGTTGAAAAACCACTTTTCGCACTTGTGTTAGTGTTGAAAAACCACTTTTCGCACTTGTGTTAGTGTTGAAAAACCACTTTTCGCACTTGTGTTAGTGTTGAAAAACCACTTTTCGCACTTGTGTTAGTGTTGAAAAAACACTTTTCGCACTAGTGTTGGTGCAGGAAACCACTTTTGCACTTGTATTAGTGTGGAAAAAACTTTTTGCACTTGTGATAGTGTTGAAAAACCACTTTTCGCGCTTGTGTTAGTGTTGAAAAACCACTTTTCGCACTTGTGTTGGTGCAGGAAACCACTTTTGCACTTGTATTAGTGTGGAAAAAACACTTTTCGCACTTGTATTAGTGTTGAAAAACCACTTTTCACACTTGTGTTAGTGTTGCAAAACCACTTCCCGCAATCGTGCTAGTGTTGTAAACCATTATTCGCATTTGTGTTAGTGTTGCAAAAAACAATTTCCACACTTCTGCTGCCCATTGAAAGCCACTTTCAGCACTCATGCTCGTTTTGAAAGCCACTTTTCGCATTTGGTTTAGTATTGCAAAATCACTTTTCGCACTCGTGCCAGCATTGAAAACCACTTTACGCACTTGTGTTAGTGGTGGAAAACCACTTTTTGCACTCGTGCTGGTGTTGAAAACCACTCATCGCACTTGTGTTAGTGTTGCAAAACCACTTTTTACACTTGTGTTAGTGTTGCAAAACCACTTTTCGCACTTGCGCTCGTTTTGAAAACCACTCTCCGCACATGACCTCGTGTTGCTAAACCAATTTCCACACTTGCGGTCATTTTGAAAAGCACGTTCTACACTTGTGCCTGTGTTGCAAACCACTTTCCGCACTTGTGCTGGTAAAGAAAACAACTTTTCGCACTTTGGTTGGTGTTGAAAACCACTTTTCGCACATGTGTTAGTGTTGCACAACCACTTTTCGCACTGGCGCCAGTGTTGAAAACGACAATTCGCATTTGTCTTCGTGTTGAAAACCATTTATCGCACTTATGTGTGTTGCAAAACGAATTTTCGCACTTGTGTTTTTGTTGCAAAAACCACTTTCCGCACTCGAACGGGCGTTGAAAACCACTTATTGCACATGTGTTAGTGATGCAAAACCACTTTTCGCACTTGTGTTAGTGTTGAAAAACCACTTTTCGCACTTATGTTGGTGCAGGAAACCACTTTTGCACTTGTATTAGTGTGGAAAAACCACTTTTCGCACTTGTGTTAGTGTTGAAAAACCACTTTTCGCACTTGTGTTGGTGCAGGAAACCACTTTTGCACTTGTATTAGTGTGGAAAAAACACTTTTTACATTTGTGATAGTGTTGAAAAACCACTTTTCGCACTTGTGTTAGTGTTGAAAAACCACTTTTCGCACTTGTGTTGGTGCAGGAAACCACTTTTTCACTTGTATTTGTGTGGAAAAACCACTTTTTGCACTTGTGATAGTGTTGAAAAACCACTTTTCGCACTTGTGTTAGTGTTGAAAAACCACTTTTCGCACTTGTGTTGGTGCAGGAAACCACTTTTGCACTTGTATTAGTGTGGAAAAAACACTTTTTGCACTTGTGATAGTGTTGAAAAACCACTTTTCGCACTTGTGTTAGTGTTGAAAAACCACTTTTCGCACTTGTGTTTGTGCAGGAAACCACTTTTGCACTTGTATTAGTGTGGAAAAAACTTTTTGCACTTGTGATAGTGTTGAAAAACCACTTTTCGCGCTTGTGTTAGTGTTGAAAAACCACTTTTCGCACTTGTGTTGGTGCAGGAAACCACTTTTGCACTTGTATTCGTGTGGAAAAACCACTTTTCGCACTTGTGTTAGTGTTGAAAAACCACTTTTCGCTCTTGTGTTGGTGCAGGAAACCACTTTTGCACTTGTATTAGTGTGGAAAAAACACTTTTCGCACTTGTGTTAGTGTTGAAAAACCACTTTTCGCAATTGTGTTAGTGTTGAAAAACCACTTTTTGCACTTGCGTTGGTGCAGGAACCCACTTTTGCACTTGTATTAGTGTGGAAAAAACACTTTTTGCACTTGTGATAGTGTTGAAAAACCACTTTTCGCACTTGTGTTAGTGTTGAAAAACCACTTTTCGCACTTGTGTTAGTGTTGAAAAACCACTTTTCGCACTTGTGTTAGTGTTGAAAAACCACTTTTCGCACTTGTGTTAGTGTTGAAAAACCACTTTTCGCACTTGTGTTAGTGTTGAAAAACCACTTTTCGCACTTGTGTTAGTGTTGAAAAACCACTTTTCGCACTTGTGTTAGTGTTGAAAAACCACTTTTCGCACTTGTGTTAGTGTTGAAAAACCACTTTTCGCACTTGTGTTAGTGTTGAAAAACCACTTTTCGCACTTGTGTTAGTGTTGAAAAACCACTTTTCGCACTTGTGTTGGTGCAGGAAACCACTTTTGCACTTGTATTCGTGTGGAAAAACCACTTTTCGCACTTGTGTTAGTGTTGAAAAACCACTTTTCGCACTTGTGTTGGTGTTGAAAAACCACTTTTCGCACTTGTGTTAGTGTAGAAAAACCACTTTTCGCACTTGTGTTGGTGCAGGAAACCACTTTTGCACTTGTATTAGTGTGGAAAAATCACTTTTTGCACTTGTGATAGTGTTGAAAAACCACTTTTCGCACTTGTGTTAGTGTTGAAAAACCACTTTTCGCACTTATGTTGGTGCAGGAAACCACTTTTGCACTTGTATTAGTGTGGAAAAACCACTTTTCGCACTTGTGTTGGTGTTGAAAAACCACTTTTCGCACTTGTGTTAGTGTAGAAAAACCACTTTTCGCACTTGTGTTGGTGCAGGAAACCACTTTTGCACTTGCATTAGTGTGGAAAAAACACTTTTTGCACTTGTGATAGTGTTGAAAAACCACTTTTCGCACTTGTGTTAGTGTTGAAAAACCACTTTTCGCACTTGTGTTGGTGTTGAAAAACCACTTTTCGCACTTGTGTTGGTGCAGGAATCCACTTTTGCACTTGTATTAGTGTGGAAAAACCACTTTTCGCACTTGTGTTAGTGTTGAAAAACCACTTTTCGCACTTGTGTTAGTGTTGAAAAACCACTTTTCGCACTTGTGTTGGTGCAGGAAACCACTTTTGCACTTGTATTAGTGTTGAAAAACCACTTTTCGCGCTTGTGTTAGTGTTGAAAAACCACTTTTCGCACTTGTGTTAGTGTTGAAAAACCACTTTTCGCACTTGTGTTAGTGTTGAAAAACCACTTTTCGCACTTGTGTTAGTGTTGAAAAACCACTTTTCGCACTTGTGTTGGTGCAGGAAACCACTTTTGCACTTGTATTAGTGTGGAAAAACCACTTTTCGCACTTGTGTTAGTGTTGAAAAACCACTTTTAGCCCTTGTGTTAGTGTTGAAAAACCACTTTTCGCACTTGTGTTGGTGCAGGAAACCACTTTTGCACTTGTATTTGTGTGGAAAAACCACTTTTCGCACTTCTGTTAGTGTTGAAAAACCAGTTTTCGCACTTGTGTTAGTGTTGAACAACCACTTTTCGCACTTGTGTTGGTGCAGGAAACCACTTTTGCACTTGCATTAGTGTGGAAAAAACACTTTTTGCACTTGTGATAGTGTTGAAAAACCACTTTTCGCACTTGTGTTAGTGTTGAAAAACCACTTTTCGCACTTGTGTTGGTGCAGGAAACCACTTTTGCACTTGTATTAGTGTGGAAAACCCACTTTTCGCACTTGTGTTAGTGTTGAAAAACCACTTTTCGCACTTGTGTTAGTGTTGAAAAACCACTTTTCGCACTTGTGTTGGTGCAGGAAACCACTTTTGCACTTGTGTTAATGTGGAAAAACCATTTTTCGCACTTGTGTTAGTGTTGAAAAACCACTTTTCGCACTTGTGTTACTGTTGAAAAACCACTTTTCGCACTTGTGTTGGTGCAGGCAACCACTTTTGCACTTGTATTAGTGTGGAAAAAACACTTTGTGCACTTGTGATAGTGTTGAAAAACCACTTTTCGCACTTGTGTTAGTGTTGAAAAACCACTTTTCGCACTTGTGTTTGTGCAGGAAACCACTTTTGCACTTGTATTAGTGTGGAAAAAACTTTTTGCACTTGTGATAGTGTTGAAAAACCACTTTTCGCGCTTGCGTTAGTGTTGAAAACCCACTTTTCGCACTTGTGTTGGTGCAGGACACCACTTTTGCACTTGTATTCGTGTGGAAAAACCACTTTTCGCACTTGTGTTAGTGTTGAAAAACCACTTTTCGCTCTTGTGTTAGTGTTGAAAAACCACTTTTAGCACTTGTGTTGGTGCAGGAAACCACTTTTGCACTTGTATTAGTGTGGAAAAACACTTTTCGCACTTGTGTTAGTGTTGAAAAACCACTTTTCGCAATTGTGTTAGTGTTGAAAAACCACTTTTTGCACTTGCGTTGGTGCAGGAACCCACTTTTGCACTTGTATTAGTGTGGAAAAAACACTTTTTGCACTTGTGATAGTGTTGAAAAACCACTTTTCGCACTTGTGTTAGTGTTGAAAAACCACTTTTCGCACTTGTGTTAGTGTTGAAAAACCACTTTTCGCACTTGTGTTAGTGTTGAAAAACCACTTTTCGCACTTGTGTTAGTGTTGAAAAACCACTTTTCGCACTTGTGTTAGTGTTGAAAAACCACTTTTCGCACTTGTGTTAGTGTTGAAAAACCACTTTTCGCACTTGTGTTAGTGTTGAAAAACCACTTTTCGCACTTGTGTTAGTGTTGAAAAACCACTTTTCACACTTGTGTTAGTGTTGAAAAACCACTTTTCGCACTTGTGTTAGTGTTGAAAAACCACTTTTCGCACTTGTGTTGGTGCAGGAAACCACTTTTGCACTTGTATTCGTGTGGAAAAACCACTTTTCGCACTTGTGTTAGTGTTGAAAAACCACTTTTCGCACTTGTGTTGGTGTTGAAAAACCACTTTTCGCACTTGTGTTAGTGTAGAAAAACCACTTTTCGCACTTGTGTTGGTGCAGGAAACCACTTTTGCACTTGTATTAGTGTGGAAAAATCACTTTTTGCACTTGTGATAGTGTTGAAAAACCACTTTTCGCACTTGTGTTAGTGTTGAAAAACCACTTTTCGCACTTATGTTGGTGCAGGAAACCACTTTTGCACTTGTATTAGTGTGGAAAAACCACTTTTCGCACTTGTGTTAGTGTTGAAAAACCACTTTTCGCACTTGTGTTAGTGTTGAAAAACCACTTTTCGCACTTGTGTTAGTGTTGAAAAACCACTTTTCGCACTTGTGTTAGTGTTGAAAAACCACTTTCGCACTTGTGTTGGTGCAGGAAACCACTTTTGCACTTGTATTAGTGTGGAAAAAACACTTTTTACACTTGTGATAGTGTTGAAAAACCACTTTTCGCACTTGTGTTAGTGTTGAAAAACCACTTTTCGCACTTGTGTTGGTGCAGGAAACCACTTTTTCACTTGTATTAGTGTGGAAAAACCACTTTTCGCACTTGTGTTAATGTTGAAAAGCCACTTTTCGCACTTGTGTTAGTGTTGAAAAACCACTTTTCGCGCTTGGGTTACTGTTGAAAAACCACTTTTCGCACTTGTGTTGGTGCAGGAAACCACTTTTGCACTTGTATTAGTGTGGAAAAACCACTTTTCGCACTTGTGTTAGTGTTGAAAACCACTTTTCGCCCTTGTGTTAGTGTTGAAAAACCACTTTTCGCGCTTGTGTTGGTGCAGGAAACCACTTTTGCACTTGTATTAGTGTGGAAAAACCACTTTTCGCACTTGTGGTAGTGTTGAAAAACCACTTTTCGCACTTGTGTTAGTGTTGAACAACCACTTTTCGCACTTGTGTTGGTGCAGGAAACCACTTTTGCACTTGCATTAGTGTGGAAAAAACACTTTTTGCACTTGTGATAGTGTTGAAAAACCACTTTTCGCACTTGTGTTAGTGTTGAAAAACCACTTTTCGCACTTGTGTTGGTGTTGAAAAACCACTTTTCGCACTTGTGTTGGTGCAGGAATCCACTTTTGCACTTGTATTAGTGTGGAAAAACCACTTTTCGCACTTGTGTTAGTGTTGAAAAACCACTTTTCGCACTTGTGTTAGTGTTGAAAAACCACTTTTCGCACTTGTGTTGGTGCAGGAAACCACTTTTGCACTTGTATTAGTGTTGAAAAACCACTTTTCGCCTGTGTTAGTGTTGAAAAACCACTTTTCGCACTTGTGTTAGTGTTGAAAAACCACTTTTCGCACTTGTGTTAGTGTTGAAAAACCACTTTTCGCACTTGTGTTAGTGTTGAAAAACCACTTTTCGCACTTGTGTTAGTGTTGAAAAAACACTTTTCGCACTAGTGTTGGTGCAGGGAACCACTTTTGCACTTGTATTAGTGTGGAAAAAACTTTTTGCACTTGTGATAGTGTTGAAAAACCACTTTTCGCGCTTGTGTTAGTGTTGAAAAACCACTTTTCGCACTTGTGTTGGTGCAGGAAACCACTTTTGCACTTGTATTAGTGTGGAAAAAACACTTTTCGCACTTGTATTAGTGTTGAAAAACCACTTTTCACACTTATGTTAGTGTTGCAAAACCACTTCCCGCAATCGTGCTAGTGTTGTAAACCATTATTCGCATTTGTGTTAGTGTTGCAAAAAACAATTTCCACACTTCTGCTGCCCATTGAAAGCCACTTTCAGCACTCATGCTCGTTTTGAAAGCCACTTTTCGCATTTGGTTTAGTATTGCAAAATCACTTTTCGCACTCGTGCCAGCATTGAAAACCACTTTACGCACTTGTGTTAGTGGTGGAAAACCACTTTTTGCACTCGTGCTGGTGTTGAAAACCACTCATCGCACTTGTGTTAGTGTTGCAAAACCACTTTTTACACTTGTGTTAGTGTTGCAAAACCACTTTTCGCACTTGCGCTCGTTTTGAAAACCACTCTCCGCACATGACCTCGTGTTGCTAAACCAATTTCCACACTTGCGGTCATTTTGAAAAGCACGTTCTACACTTGTGCCTGTGTTGCAAACCACTTTCCGCACTTGTGCTGGTAAAGAAAACAACTTTTCGCACTTTGGTTGGTGTTGAAAACCACTTTTCGCACATGTGTTAGTGTTGCACAACCACTTTTCGCACTGGCGCCAGTGTTGAAAACGACAATTCGCATTTGTCTTCGTGTTGAAAACCATTTATCGCACTTATGTGTGTTGCAAAACGAATTTTCGCACTTGTGTTTTTGTTGCAAAAACCACTTTCCGCACTCGAACGGGCGTTGAAAACCACTTATTGCACATGTGTTAGTGATGCAAAACCACTTTTCGCACTTGTGTTAGTGTTGAAAAACCACTTTTCGCACTTATGTTGGTGCAGGAAACCACTTTTGCACTTGTATTAGTGTGGAAAAACCACTTTTCGCACTTGTGTTAGTGTTGAAAAACCACTTTTCGCACTTGTGTTGGTGCAGGAAACCACTTTTGCACTTGTATTAGTGTGGAAAAAACACTTTTTACACTTGTGATAGTGTTGAAAAACCACTTTTCGCACTTGTGTTAGTGTTGAAAAACCACTTTTCGCACTTGTGTTGGTGCAGGAAACCACTTTTTCACTTGTATTTGTGTGGAAAAACCACTTTTTGCACTTGTGATAGTGTTGAAAAACCACTTTTCGCACTTGTGTTAGTGTTGAAAAACCACTTTTCGCACTTGTGTTGGTGCAGGAAACCACTTTTGCACTTGTATTAGTGTGGAAAAAACACTTTTTGCACTTGTGATAGTGTTGAAAAACCACTTTTCGCACTTGTGTTAGTGTTGAAAAACCACTTTTCGCACTTGTGTTTGTGCAGGAAACCACTTTTGCACTTGTATTAGTGTGGAAAAAACTTGTTGCACTTGTGATAGTGTTGAAAAACCACTTTTCGCGCTTGTGTTAGTGTTGAAAAACCACTTTTCGCACTTGTGTTGGTGCAGGAAACCACTTTTGCACTTGTATTCGTGTGGAAAAACCACTTTTCGCACTTGTGTTAGTGTTGAAAAACCACTTTTCGCTCTTGTGTTGGTGCAGGAAACCACTTTTGCACTTGTATTAGTGTGGAAAAAACACTTTTCGCACTTGTGTTAGTGTTGAAAAACCACTTTTCGCAATTGTGTTAGTGTTGAAAAACTACTTTTTGCACTTGCGTTGGTGCAGGAACCCACTTTTGCACTTGTATTAGTGTGGAAAAAACACTTTTTGCACTTGTGATAGTGTTGAAAAACCACTTTTCGCACTTGTGTTAGTGTTGAAAAACCACTTTTCGCACTTGTGTTAGTGTTGAAAAACCACTTTTCGCACTTGTGTTAGTGTTGAAAAACCACTTTTCGCACTTGTGTTAGTGTTGAAAAACCACTTTTCGCACTTGTGTTAGTGTTGAAAAACCACTTTTCGCACTTGTGTTAGTGTTGAAAAACCACTTTTCGCACTTGTGTTAGTGTTGAAAAACCACTTTTCGCACTTGTGTTAGTGTTGAAAAACCACTTTTCGCACTTGTGTTAGTGTTGAAAAACCACTTTTCGCACTTGTGTTAGTGTTGAAAAACCACTTTTCGCACTTGTGTTGGTGCAGGAAACCACTTTTGCACTTGTATTCGTGTGGAAAAACCACTTTTCGCACTTGTGTTAGTGTTGAAAAACCACTTTTCGCACTTGTGTTGGTGTTGAAAAACCACTTTTCGCACTTGTGTTAGTGTAGAAAAACCACTTTTCGCACTTGTGTTGGTGCAGGAAACCACTTTTGCACTTGTATTAGTGTGGAAAAATCACTTTTTGCACTTGTGATAGTGTTGAAAAACCACTTTTCGCACTTGTGTTAGTGTTGAAAAACCACTTTTCGCACTTATGTTGGTGCAGGAAACCACTTTTGCACTTGTATTAGTGTGGAAAAACCACTTTTCGCACTTGTGTTGGTGTTGAAAAACCACTTTTCGCACTTGTGTTAGTGTAGAAAAACCACTTTTCGCACTTGTGTTGGTGCAGGAAACCACTTTTGCACTTGCATTAGTGTGGAAAAAACACTTTTTGCACTTGTGATAGTGTTGAAAAACCACTTTTCGCACTTGTGTTAGTGTTGAAAAACCACTTTTCGCACTTGTGTTGGTGTTGAAAAACCACTTTTCGCACTTGTGTTGGTGCAGGAATCCACTTTTGCACTTGTATTAGTGTGGAAAAACCACTTTTCGCACTTGTGTTAGTGTTGAAAAACCACTTTTCGCACTTGTGTTAGTGTTGAAAAACCACTTTTCGCACTTGTGTTGGTGCAGGAAACCACTTTTGCACTTTTATTAGTGTTGAAAAACCACTTTTCGCGCTTGTGTTAGTGTTGAAAAACCACTTTTCGCACTTGTGTTAGTGTTGAAAAACCACTTTTCGCACTTGTGTTAGTGTTGAAAAACCACTTTTCGCACTTGTGTTAGTGTTGAAAAACCACTTTTCGCACTTGTGTTAGTGTTGAAAAAACACTTTTCGCACTAGTGTTGGTGCAGGAAACCACTTTTGCACTTGTATTAGTGTGGAAAAAACTTTTTGCACTTGTGATAGTGTTGAAAAACCACTTTTCGCGCTTGTGTTAGTGTTGAAAAACCACTTTTCGCACTTGTGTTGGTGCAGGAAACCACTTTTGCACTTGTATTAGTGTGGAAAAAACACTTTTCGCACTTGTATTAGTGTTGAAAAACCACTTTTCACACTTGTGTTAGTGTTGCAAAACCACTTCCCGCAATCGTGCTAGTGTTGTAAACCATTATTCGCATTTGTGTTAGTGTTGCAAAAAACAATTTCCACACTTCTGCTGCCCATTGAAAGCCACTTTCAGCACTCATGCTCGTTTTGAAAGCCACTTTTCGCATTTGGTTTAGTATTGCAAAATCACTTTTCGCACTCGTGCCAGCATTGAAAACCACTTTACGCACTTGTGTTAGTGGTGGAAAACCACTTTTTGCACTCGTGCTGGTGTTGAAAACCACTCATCGCACTTGTGTTAGTGTTGCAAAACCACTTTTTACACTTGTGTTAGTGTTGCAAAACCACTTTTCGCACTTGCGCTCGTTTTGAAAACCACTCTCCGCACATGACCTCGTGTTGCTAAACCAATTTCCACACTTGCGGTCATTTTGAAAAGCACGTTCTACACTTGTGCCTGTGTTGCAAACCACTTTCCGCACTTGTGCTGGTAAAGAAAACAACTTTTCGCACTTTGGTTGGTGTTGAAAACCACTTTTCGCACATGTGTTAGTGTTGCACAACCACTTTTCGCACTGGCGCCAGTGTTGAAAACGACAATTCGCATTTGTCTTCGTGTTGAAAACCATTTATCGCACTTATGTGTGTTGCAAAACGAATTTTCGCACTTGTGTTTTTGTTGCAAAAACCACTTTCCGCACTCGAACGGGCGTTGAAAACCACTTATTGCACATGTGTTAGTGATGCAAAACCACTTTTCGCACTTGTGTTAGTGTTGAAAAACCACTTTTCGCACTTATGTTGGTGCAGGAAACCACTTTTGCACTTGTATTAGTGTGGAAAAACCACTTTTCGCACTTGTGTTAGTGTTGAAAAACCACTTTTCGCACTTGTGTTGGTGCAGGAAACCACTTTTGCACTTGTATTAGTGTGGAAAAAACACTTTTTACACTTGTGATAGTGTTGAAAAACCACTTTTCGCACTTGTGTTAGTGTTGAAAAACCACTTTTCGCACTTGTGTTAGTGTTGAAAAACCACTTTTCGCACTTGTATTAGTGTGGAAAAACCACTTTTCGCACTTGTGTTAGTGTTGAAAAACCACTTTTCGCACTTGTGTTAGTGTTGAAAAACCACTTTTCGCACTTGTGTTGGTGCAGGAAACCACTTTTGCACTTGTATTAGTGTTGAAAAACCACTTTTCGCGCTTGTGTTAGTGTTGAAAAACCACTTTTCGCACTTGTGTTAGTGTTGAAAAACCACTTTTCGCACTTGTGTTAGTGTTGAAAAACCACTTTTCGCACTTGTGTTAGTGTTGAAAAACCACTTTTCGCACTTGTGTTGGTGCAGGAAACCACTTTTGCACTTGTATTAGTGTGGAAAAACCACTTTTCGCACTTGTGTTAGTGTTGAAAAACCACTTTTAGCCCTTGTGTTAGTGTTGAAAAACCACTTTTCGCACTTGTGTTGGTGCAGGAAACCACTTTTGCACTTGTATTTGTGTGGAAAAACCACTTTTCGCACTTCTGTTAGTGTTGAAAAACCAGTTTTCGCACTTGTGTTAGTGTTGAACAACCACTTTTCGCACTTGTGTTGGTGCAGGAAACCACTTTTGCACTTGCATTAGTGTGGAAAAAACACTTTTTGCACTTGTGATAGTGTTGAAAAACCACTTTTCGCACTTGTGTTAGTGTTGAAAAACCACTTTTCGCACTTGTGTTGGTGCAGGAAACCACTTTTGCACTTGTATTAGTGTGGAAAACCCACTTTTCGCACTTGTGTTAGTGTTGAAAAACCACTTTTCGCACTTGTGTTAGTGTTGAAAAACCACTTTTCGCACTTGTGTTGGTGCAGGAAACCACTTTTGCACTTGTGTTAATGTGGAAAAACCATTTTTCGCACTTGTGTTAGTGTTGAAAAACCACTTTTCGCACTTGTGTTACTGTTGAAAAACCACTTTTCGCACTTGTGTTGGTGCAGGCAACCACTTTTGCACTTGTATTAGTGTGGAAAAAACACTTTTTGCACTTGTGATAGTGTTGAAAAACCACTTTTCGCACTTGTGTTAGTGTTGAAAAACCACTTTTCGCACTTGTGTTTGTGCAGGAAACCACTTTTGCACTTGTATTAGTGTGGAAAAAACTTTTTGCACTTGTGATAGTGTTGAAAAACCACTTTTCGCGCTTGCGTTAGTGTTGAAAACCCACTTTTCGCACTTGTGTTGGTGCAGGACACCACTTTTGCACTTGTATTCGTGTGGAAAAACCACTTTTCGCACTTGTGTTAGTGTTGAAAAACCACTTTTCGCTCTTGTGTTAGTGTTGAAAAACCACTTTTAGCACTTGTGTTGGTGCAGGAAACCACTTTTGCACTTGTATTAGTGTGGAAAAAACACTTTTCGCACTTGTGTTAGTGTTGAAAAACCACTTTTCGCAATTGTGTTAGTGTTGAAAAACCACTTTTTGCACTTGCGTTGGTGCAGGAACCCACTTTTGCACTTGTGTTAGTGTTGAAAAACCACTTTTCGCACTTATGTTGGTGCAGGAAACCACTTTTGCACTTGTATTAGTGTGGAAAAACCACTTTTCGCACTTGTGTTAGTGTTGAAAAACCACTTTTTGCACTTGTGTTAGTGTTGAAAAACCACTTTTCGCACTTGTGTTAGTGTTGAAAAACCACTTTTCGCACTTGTGTTAGTGTTGAAAAACCACTTTCGCACTTGTGTTGGTGCAGGAAACCACTTTTGCACTTGTATTAGTGTGGAAAAAACACTTTTTACACTTGTGATAGTGTTGAAAAACCACTTTTCGCACTTGTGTTAGTGTTGAAAAACCACTTTTCGCACTTGTGTTGGTGCAGGAAACCACTTTTTCACTTGTATTAGTGTGGAAAAACCACTTTTCGCACTTGTGTTAATGTTGAAAAGCCACTTTTCGCACTTGTGTTAGTGTTGAAAAACCACTTTTCGCGCTTGGGTTACTGTTGAAAAACCACTTTTCGCACTTGTGTTGGTGCAGGAAACCACTTTTGCACTTGTATTAGTGTGGAAAAACCACTTTTCGCACTTGTGTTAGTGTTGAAAACCACTTTTCGCCCTTGTGTTAGTGTTGAAAAACCACTTTTCGCGCTTGTGTTGGTGCAGGAAACCACTTTTGCACTTGTATTAGTGTGGAAAAACCACTTTTCGCACTTGTGTTAGTGTTGAAAAACCACTTTTCGCACTTGTGTTAGTGTTGAACAACCACTTTTCGCACTTGTGTTGGTGCAGGAAACCACTTTTGCACTTGCATTAGTGTGGAAAAAACACTTTTTGCACTTGTGATAGTGTTGAAAAACCACTTTTCGCACTTGTGTTAGTGTTGAAAAACCACTTTTCGCACTTGTGTTGGTGTTGAAAAACCACTTTTCGCACTTGTGTTGGTGCAGGAATCCACTTTTGCACTTGTATTAGTGTGGAAAAACCACTTTTCGCACTTGTGTTAGTGTTGAAAAACCACTTTTCGCACTTGTGTTAGTGTTGAAAAACCACTTTTCGCACTTGTGTTGGTGCAGGAAACCACTTTTGCACTTGTATTAGTGTTGAAAAACCACTTTTCGCGCTTGTGTTAGTGTTGAAAAACCACTTTTCGCACTTGTGTTAGTGTTGAAAAACCACTTTTCGCACTTGTGTTAGTGTTGAAAAACCACTTTTCGCACTTGTGTTAGTGTTGAAAAACCACTTTTCGCACTTGTGTTAGTGTTGAAAAAACACTTTTCGCACTAGTGTTGGTGCAGGGAACCACTTTTGCACTTGTATTAGTGTGGAAAAAACTTTTTGCACTTGTGATAGTGTTGAAAAACCACTTTTCGCGCTTGTGTTAGTGTTGAAAAACCACTTTTCGCACTTGTGTTGGTGCAGGAAACCACTTTTGCACTTGTATTAGTGTGGAAAAAACACTTTTCGCACTTGTATTAGTGTTGAAAAACCACTTTTCACACTTATGTTAGTGTTGCAAAACCACTTCCCGCAATCGTGCTAGTGTTGTAAACCATTATTCGCATTTGTGTTAGTGTTGCAAAAAACAATTTCCACACTTCTGCTGCCCATTGAAAGCCACTTTCAGCACTCATGCTCGTTTTGAAAGCCACTTTTCGCATTTGGTTTAGTATTGCAAAATCACTTTTCGCACTCGTGCCAGCATTGAAAACCACTTTACGCACTTGTGTTAGTGGTGGAAAACCACTTTTTGCACTCGTGCTGGTGTTGAAAACCACTCATCGCACTTGTGTTAGTGTTGCAAAACCACTTTTTACACTTGTGTTAGTGTTGCAAAACCACTTTTCGCACTTGCGCTCGTTTTGAAAACCACTCTCCGCACATGACCTCGTGTTGCTAAACCAATTTCCACACTTGCGGTCATTTTGAAAAGCACGTTCTACACTTGTGCCTGTGTTGCAAACCACTTTCCGCACTTGTGCTGGTAAAGAAAACAACTTTTCGCACTTTGGTTGGTGTTGAAAACCACTTTTCGCACATGTGTTAGTGTTGCACAACCACTTTTCGCACTGGCGCCAGTGTTGAAAACGACAATTCGCATTTGTCTTCGTGTTGAAAACCATTTATCGCACTTATGTGTGTTGCAAAACGAATTTTCGCACTTGTGTTTTTGTTGCAAAAACCACTTTCCGCACTCGAACGGGCGTTGAAAACCACTTATTGCACATGTGTTAGTGATGCAAAACCACTTTTCGCACTTGTGTTAGTGTTGAAAAACCACTTTTCGCACTTATGTTGGTGCAGGAAACCACTTTTGCACTTGTATTAGTGTGGAAAAACCACTTTTCGCACTTGTGTTAGTGTTGAAAAACCACTTTTCGCACTTGTGTTGGTGCAGGAAACCACTTTTGCACTTGTATTAGTGTGGAAAAAACACTTTTTACACTTGTGATAGTGTTGAAAAACCACTTTTCGCACTTGTGTTAGTGTTGAAAAACCACTTTTCGCACTTGTGTTGGTGCAGGAAACCACTTTTTCACTTGTATTTGTGTGGAAAAACCACTTTTTGCACTTGTGATAGTGTTGAAAAACCACTTTTCGCACTTGTGTTAGTGTTGAAAAACCACTTTTCGCACTTGTGTTGGTGCAGGAAACCACTTTTGCACTTGTATTAGTGTGGAAAAAACACTTTTTGCACTTGTGATAGTGTTGAAAAACCACTTTTCGCACTTGTGTTAGTGTTGAAAAACCACTTTTCGCACTTGTGTTTGTGCAGGAAACCACTTTTGCACTTGTATTAGTGTGGAAAAAACTTGTTGCACTTGTGATAGTGTTGAAAAACCACTTTTCGCGCTTGTGTTAGTGTTGAAAAACCACTTTTCGCACTTGTGTTGGTGCAGGAAACCACTTTTGCACTTGTATTCGTGTGGAAAAACCACTTTTCGCACTTGTGTTAGTGTTGAAAAACCACTTTTCGCTCTTGTGTTGGTGCAGGAAACCACTTTTGCACTTGTATTAGTGTGGAAAAAACACTTTTCGCACTTGTGTTAGTGTTGAAAAACCACTTTTCGCAATTGTGTTAGTGTTGAAAAACCACTTTTTGCACTTGCGTTGGTGCAGGAACCCACTTTTGCACTTGTATTAGTGTGGAAAAAACACTTTTTGCACTTGTGATAGTGTTGAAAAACCACTTTTCGCACTTGTGTTAGTGTTGAAAAACCACTTTTCGCACTTGTGTTAGTGTTGAAAAACCACTTTTCGCACTTGTGTTAGTGTTGAAAAACCACTTTTCGCACTTGTGTTAGTGTTGAAAAACCACTTTTCGCACTTGTGTTAGTGTTGAAAAACCACTTTTCGCACTTGTGTTAGTGTTGAAAAACCACTTTTCGCACTTGTGTTAGTGTTGAAAAACCACTTTTCGCACTTGTGTTAGTGTTGAAAAACCACTTTTCGCACTTGTGTTAGTGTTGAAAAACCACTTTTCGCACTTGTGTTAGTGTTGAAAAACCACTTTTCGCACTTGTGTTGGTGCAGGAAACCACTTTTGCACTTGTATTCGTGTGGAAAAACCACTTTTCGCACTTGTGTTAGTGTTGAAAAACCACTTTTCGCACTTGTGTTGGTGTTGAAAAACCACTTTTCGCACTTGTGTTAGTGTAGAAAAACCACTTTTCGCACTTGTGTTGGTGCAGGAAACCACTTTTGCACTTGTATTAGTGTGGAAAAATCACTTTTTGCACTTGTGATAGTGTTGAAAAACCACTTTTCGCACTTGTGTTAGTGTTGAAAAACCACTTTTCGCACTTATGTTGGTGCAGGAAACCACTTTTGCACTTGTATTAGTGTGGAAAAACCACTTTTCGCACTTGTGTTGGTGTTGAAAAACCACTTTTCGCACTTGTGTTAGTGTAGAAAAACCACTTTTCGCACTTGTGTTGGTGCAGGAAACCACTTTTGCACTTGCATTAGTGTGGAAAAAACACTTTTTGCACTTGTGATAGTGTTGAAAAACCACTTTTCGCACTTGTGTTAGTGTTGAAAAACCACTTTTCGCACTTGTGTTGGTGTTGAAAAACCACTTTTCGCACTTGTGTTGGTGCAGGAATCCACTTTTGCACTTGTATTAGTGTGGAAAAACCACTTTTCGCACTTGTGTTAGTGTTGAAAAACCACTTTTCGCACTTGTGTTAGTGTTGAAAAACCACTTTTCGCACTTGTGTTGGTGCAGGAAACCACTTTTGCACTTGTATTAGTGTTGAAAAACCACTTTTCGCGCTTGTGTTAGTGTTGAAAAACCACTTTTCGCACTTGTGTTAGTGTTGAAAAACCACTTTTCGCACTTGTGTTAGTGTTGAAAAACCACTTTTCGCACTTGTGTTAGTGTTGAAAAACCACTTTTCGCACTTGTGTTAGTGTTGAAAAAACACTTTTCGCACTAGTGTTGGTGCAGGAAACCACTTTTGCACTTGTATTAGTGTGGAAAAAACTTTTTGCACTTGTGATAGTGTTGAAAAACCACTTTTCGCGCTTGTGTTAGTGTTGAAAAACCACTTTTCGCACTTGTGTTGGTGCAGGAAACCACTTTTGCACTTGTATTAGTGTGGAAAAAACACTTTTCGCACTTGTATTAGTGTTGAAAAACCACTTTTCACACTTGTGTTAGTGTTGCAAAACCACTTCCCGCAATCGTGCTAGTGTTGTAAACCATTATTCGCATTTGTGTTAGTGTTGCAAAAAACAATTTCCACACTTCTGCTGCCCATTGAAAGCCACTTTCAGCACTCATGCTCGTTTTGAAAGCCACTTTTCGCATTTGGTTTAGTATTGCAAAATCACTTTTCGCACTCGTGCCAGCATTGAAAACCACTTTACGCACTTGTGTTAGTGGTGGAAAACCACTTTTTGCACTCGTGCTGGTGTTGAAAACCACTCATCGCACTTGTGTTAGTGTTGCAAAACCACTTTTTACACTTGTGTTAGTGTTGCAAAACCACTTTTCGCACTTGCGCTCGTTTTGAAAACCACTCTCCGCACATGACCTCGTGTTGCTAAACCAATTTCCACACTTGCGGTCATTTTGAAAAGCACGTTCTACACTTGTGCCTGTGTTGCAAACCACTTTCCGCACTTGTGCTGGTAAAGAAAACAACTTTTCGCACTTTGGTTGGTGTTGAAAACCACTTTTCGCACATGTGTTAGTGTTGCACAACCACTTTTCGCACTGGCGCCAGTGTTGAAAACGACAATTCGCATTTGTCTTCGTGTTGAAAACCATTTATCGCACTTATGTGTGTTGCAAAACGAATTTTCGCACTTGTGTTTTTGTTGCAAAAACCACTTTCCGCACTCGAACGGGCGTTGAAAACCACTTATTGCACATGTGTTAGTGATGCAAAACCACTTTTCGCACTTGTGTTAGTGTTGAAAAACCACTTTTCGCACTTATGTTGGTGCAGGAAACCACTTTTGCACTTGTATTAGTGTGGAAAAACCACTTTTCGCACTTGTGTTAGTGTTGAAAAACCACTTTTCGCACTTGTGTTGGTGCAGGAAACCACTTTTGCACTTGTATTAGTGTGGAAAAAACACTTTTTACACTTGTGATAGTGTTGAAAAACCACTTTTCGCACTTGTGTTAGTGTTGAAAAACCACTTTTCGCACTTGTGTTAGTGTTGAAAAACCACTTTTCGCACTTGTATTAGTGTGGAAAAACCACTTTTCGCACTTGTGTTAGTGTTGAAAAACCACTTTTCGCACTTGTGTTAGTGTTGAAAAACCACTTTTCGCACTTGTGTTGGTGCAGGAAACCACTTTTGCACTTGTATTAGTGTTGAAAAACCACTTTTCGCGCTTGTGTTAGTGTTGAAAAACCACTTTTCGCACTTGTGTTAGTGTTGAAAAACCACTTTTCGCACTTGTGTTAGTGTTGAAAAACCACTTTTCGCACTTGTGTTAGTGTTGAAAAACCACTTTTCGCACTTGTGTTGGTGCAGGAAACCACTTTTGCACTTGTATTAGTGTGGAAAAACCACTTTTCGCACTTGTGTTAGTGTTGAAAAACCACTTTTAGCCCTTGTGTTAGTGTTGAAAAACCACTTTTCGCACTTGTGTTGGTGCAGGAAACCACTTTTGCACTTGTATTTGTGTGGAAAAACCACTTTTCGCACTTCTGTTAGTGTTGAAAAACCAGTTTTCGCACTTGTGTTAGTGTTGAACAACCACTTTTCGCACTTGTGTTGGTGCAGGAAACCACTTTTGCACTTGCATTAGTGTGGAAAAAACACTTTTTGCACTTGTGATAGTGTTGAAAAACCACTTTTCGCACTTGTGTTAGTGTTGAAAAACCACTTTTCGCACTTGTGTTGGTGCAGGAAACCACTTTTGCACTTGTATTAGTGTGGAAAACCCACTTTTCGCACTTGTGTTAGTGTTGAAAAACCACTTTTCGCACTTGTGTTAGTGTTGAAAAACCACTTTTCGCACTTGTGTTGGTGCAGGAAACCACTTTTGCACTTGTGTTAATGTGGAAAAACCATTTTTCGCACTTGTGTTAGTGTTGAAAAACCACTTTTCGCACTTGTGTTACTGTTGAAAAACCACTTTTCGCACTTGTGTTGGTGCAGGCAACCACTTTTGCACTTGTATTAGTGTGGAAAAAACACTTTTTGCACTTGTGATAGTGTTGAAAAACCACTTTTCGCACTTGTGTTAGTGTTGAAAAACCACTTTTCGCACTTGTGTTTGTGCAGGAAACCACTTTTGCACTTGTATTAGTGTGGAAAAAACTTTTTGCACTTGTGATAGTGTTGAAAAACCACTTTTCGCGCTTGCGTTAGTGTTGAAAACCCACTTTTCGCACTTGTGTTGGTGCAGGACACCACTTTTGCACTTGTATTCGTGTGGAAAAACCACTTTTCGCACTTGTGTTAGTGTTGAAAAACCACTTTTCGCTCTTGTGTTAGTGTTGAAAAACCACTTTTAGCACTTGTGTTGGTGCAGGAAACCACTTTTGCACTTGTATTAGTGTGGAAAAAACACTTTTCGCACTTGTGTTAGTGTTGAAAAACCACTTTTCGCAATTGTGTTAGTGTTGAAAAACCACTTTTTGCACTTGCGTTGGTGCAGGAACCCACTTTTGCACTTGTATTAGTGTGGAAAAAACACTTTTTGCACTTGTGATAGTGTTGAAAAACCACTTTTCGCACTTGTGTTAGTGTTGAAAAACCACTTTTCGCACTTGTGTTAGTGTTGAAAAACCACTTTTCGCACTTGTGTTAGTGTTGAAAAACCACTTTTCGCACTTGTGTTAGTGTTGAAAAACCACTTTTCGCACTTGTGTTAGTGTTGAAAAACCACTTTTCGCACTTGTGTTAGTGTTGAAAAACCACTTTTCGCACTTGTGTTAGTGTTGAAAAACCACTTTTCGCACTTGTGTTAGTGTTGAAAAACCACTTTTCACACTTGTGTTAGTGTTGAAAAACCACTTTTCGCACTTGTGTTAGTGTTGAAAAACCACTTTTCGCACTTGTGTTGGTGCAGGAAACCACTTTTGCACTTGTATTCGTGTGGAAAAACCACTTTTCGCACTTGTGTTAGTGTTGAAAAACCACTTTTCGCACTTGTGTTGGTGTTGAAAAACCACTTTTCGCACTTGTGTTAGTGTAGAAAAACCACTTTTCGCACTTGTGTTGGTGCAGGAAACCACTTTTGCACTTGTATTAGTGTGGAAAAATCACTTTTTGCACTTGTGATAGTGTTGAAAAACCACTTTTCGCACTTGTGTTAGTGTTGAAAAACCACTTTTCGCACTTATGTTGGTGCAGGAAACCACTTTTGCACTTGTATTAGTGTGGAAAAACCACTTTTCGCACTTGTGTTAGTGTTGAAAAACCACTTTTCGCACTTGTGTTAGTGTTGAAAAACCACTTTTCGCAATTGTGTTAGTGTTGAAAAACCACTTTTCGCACTTGTGTTAGTGTTGAAAAACCACTTTCGCACTTGTGTTGGTGCAGGAAACCACTTTTGCACTTGTATTAGTGTGGAAAAAACACTTTTTACACTTGTGATAGTGTTGAAAAACCACTTTTCGCACTTGTGTTAGTGTTGAAAAACCACTTTTCGCACTTGTGTTGGTGCAGGAAACCACTTTTTCACTTGTATTAGTGTGGAAAAACCACTTTTCGCACTTGTGTTAATGTTGAAAAGCCACTTTTCGCACTTGTGTTAGTGTTGAAAAACCACTTTTCGCGCTTGGGTTACTGTTGAAAAACCACTTTTCGCACTTGTGTTGGTGCAGGAAACCACTTTTGCACTTGTATTAGTGTGGAAAAACCACTTTTCGCACTTGTGTTAGTGTTGAAAACCACTTTTCGCCCTTGTGTTAGTGTTGAAAAACCACTTTTCGCGCTTGTGTTGGTGCAGGAAACCACTTTTGCACTTGTATTAGTGTGGAAAAACCACTTTTCGCACTTGTGTTAGTGTTGAAAAACCACTTTTCGCACTTGTGTTAGTGTTGAACAACCACTTTTCGCACTTGTGTTGGTGCAGGAAACCACTTTTGCACTTGCATTAGTGTGGAAAAAACACTTTTTGCACTTGTGATAGTGTTGAAAAACCACTTTTCGCACTTGTGTTAGTGTTGAAAAACCACTTTTCGCACTTGTGTTGGTGTTGAAAAACCACTTTTCGCACTTGTGTTGGTGCAGGAATCCACTTTTGCACTTGTATTAGTGTGGAAAAACCACTTTTCGCACTTGTGTTAGTGTTGAAAAACCACTTTTCGCACTTGTGTTAGTGTTGAAAAACCACTTTTCGCACTTGTGTTGGTGCAGGAAACCACTTTTGCACTTGTATTAGTGTTGAAAAACCACTTTTCGCGCTTGTGTTAGTGTTGAAAAACCACTTTTCGCACTTGTGTTAGTGTTGAAAAACCACTTTTCGCACTTGTGTTAGTGTTGAAAAACCACTTTTCGCACTTGTGTTAGTGTTGAAAAACCACTTTTCGCACTTGTGTTAGTGTTGAAAAAACACTTTTCGCACTAGTGTTGGTGCAGGAAACCACTTTTGCACTTGTATTAGTGTGGAAAAAACTTTTTGCACTTGTGATAGTGTTGAAAAACCACTTTTCGCGCTTGTGTTAGTGTTGAAAAACCACTTTTCGCACTTGTGTTGGTGCAGGAAACCACTTTTGCACTTGTATTAGTGTGGAAAAAACACTTTTCGCACTTGTATTAGTGTTGAAAAACCACTTTTCACACTTGTGTTAGTGTTGCAAAACCACTTCCCGCAATCGTGCTGGTGTTGTAAACCATTATTCGCATTTGTGTTAGTGTTGCAAAAAACAATTTCCACACTTCTGCTGCCCATTGAAAGCCACTTTCAGCACTCATGCTCGTTTTGAAAGCCACTTTTCGCATTTGGTTTAGTATTGCAAAATCACTTTTCGCACTCGTGCCAGCATTGAAAACCACTTTTCGCACTTGTGTTAGTGTTGAAAAACCACTTTTCGCACTTGTGTTAGTGTTGAAAAACCACTTTTCGCACTTGTGTTAGTGTTGAAAAACCACTTTTCGCACTTGTGTTAGTGTTGAAAAACCACTTTTCGCACTTGTGTTAGTGTTGAAAAACCACTTTTCGCACTTGTGTTAGTGTTGAAAAACCACTTTTCGCACTTGTGTTAGTGTTGAAAAACCACTTTTCACACTTGTGTTAGTGTTGAAAAACCACTTTTCGCACTTGTGTTAGTGTTGAAAAACCACTTTTCGCACTTGTGTTGGTGCAGGAAACCACTTTTGCACTTGTATTCGTGTGGAAAACCACTTTTCGCACTTGTGTTAGTGTTGAAAAACCACTTTTCGCACTTGTGTTGGTGTTGAAAAACCACTTTTCGCACTTGTGTTGGTGTTGAAAAACCACTTTTCGCACTTGTGTTAGTGTAGAAAAACCACTTTTCGCACTTGTGTTGGTGCAGGAAACCACTTTTGCACTTGTATTAGTGTGGAAAAATCACTTTTTGCACTTGTGATAGTGTTGAAAAACCACTTTTCGCACTTGTGTTAGTGTTGAAAAACCACTTTTCACACTTATGTTGGTGCAGGAAACCACTTTTGCACTTGTATTAGTGTGGAAAAACCACTTTTCGCACTTGTGTTAGTGTTGAAAAACCACTTTTCGCACTTGTGTTAGTGTTGAAAAACCACTTTTCGCACTTGTGTTAGTGTTGAAAAACCACTTTTCGCACTTGTGTTAGTGTTGAAAAACCACTTTCGCACTTGTGTTGGTGCAGGAAACCACTTTTGCACTTGTATTAGTGTGGAAAAAACACTTTTTACACTTGTGATAGTGTTGAAAAACCACTTTTCGCACTTGTGTTGGTGCAGGAAACCACTTTTTCACTTGTATTAGTGTGGAAAAACCACTTTTCGCACTTGTGTTAATGTTGAAAAACCACTTTTCGCACTTGTGTTAGTGTTGAAAAACCACTTTTCGCGCTTGTGTTACTGTTGAAAAACCACTTTTCGCACTTGTGTTGGTGAAGGAAACCACTTTTGCACTTGTATTAGTGTGGAAAAACCACTTTTCGCACTTGTGTTAGTGTTGAAAACCACTTTTCGCCCTTGTGTTAGTGTTGAAAAACCACTTTTCGCGCTTGTGTTGGTGCAGGAAACCACTTTTGCACTTGTATTAGTGTGGAAAAACCACTTTTCGCACTTGTGTTAGTGTTGAAAAACCACTTTTCGCACTTGTGTTAGTGTTGAACAACCACTTTTCGCACTTGTGTTGGTGCAGGAAACCACTTTTGCACTTGCATTAGTGTGGAAAAAACACTTTTTGCACTTGTGATAGTGTTGAAAAACCACTTTTCGCACTTGTGTTGGTGTTGAAAAACCACTTTTCGCACTTGTGTTGGTGTTGAAAAACCACTTTTCGCACTTGTGTTGGTGCAGGAATCCACTTTTGCACTTGTATTAGTGTGGAAAAACCACTTTTCGCACTTGTGTTAGTGTTGAAAAACCACTTTTCGCACTTGTGTTCGTGTTGAAAAACCACTTTTCGCACTTGTGTTGGTGCAGGAAACCACTTTTGCACTTGTATTAGTGTTGAAAAACCACTTTTCGCGCTTGTGTTCGTGTTGAAAAACCACTTTTCGCACTTGTGTTAGTGTTGAAAAACCACTTTTCGCACTTGTGTTAGTGTTGAAAAACCACTTTTCGCACTTGTGTTAGTGTTGAAAAACCACTTTTCGCACTTGTGTTAGTGTTGAAAAAACACTTTTCGCACTAGTGTTGGTGCAGGAAACCACTTTTGCACTTGTATTAGTGTGGAAAAAACTTTTTGCACTTGTGATAGTGTTGAAAAACCACTTTTCGCGCTTGTGTTAGTGTTGAAAAACCACTTTTCGCACTTGTGTTGGTGCAGGAAACCACTTTTGCACTTGTATTAGTGTGGAAAAAACACTTTTCGCACTTGTATTAGTGTTGAAAAACCACTTTTCACACTTGTGTTAGTGTTGCAAAACCACTTCCCGCAATCGTGCTAGTGTTGTAAACCATTATTCGCATTTGTGTTAGTGTTGCAAAAAACAATTTCCACACTTCTGCTGCCCATTGAAAGCCACTTTCAGCACTCATGCTCGTTTTGAAAGCCACTTTTCGCATTTGGTTTAGTATTGCAAAATCACTTTTCGCACTCGTGCCAGCATTGAAAACCACTTTATGCACTTGTGTTAGTGGTGGAAAACCACTTTTTGCACTCGTGCTGGTGTTGAAAACCACTCATCGCACTTGTGTTAGTGTTGCAAAACCACTTTTTACACTTGTGTTAGTGTTGCAAAACCACTTTTCGCACTTGCGCTCGTTTTGAAAACCACTCTCCGCACATGACCTCGTGTTGCTAAACCAATTTCCACACTTGCGGTCATTTTGAAAAGCACGTTCTACACTTGTGCCTGTGTTGCAAACCACTTTCCGCACTTGTGCTGGTAAAGAAAACAACTTTTCGCACTTTGGTTGGTGTTGAAAACCACTTTTCGCACATGTGTTAGTGTTGCACAACCACTTTTCGCACTGGCGCCAGTGTTGAAAACGACAATTCGCATTTGTCTTCGTGTTGAAAACCATTTATCGCACTTATGTGTGTTGCAAAACGAATTTTCGCACTTGTGTTTTTGTTGCAAAAACCACTTTCCGCACTCGAACGGGCGTTGAAAACCACTTATTGCACATGTGTTAGTGATGCAAAACCACTTTTCGCACTTGTGTTAGTGTTGAAAAACCACTTTTCACACTTATGTTGGTGCAGGAAACCACTTTTGCACTTGTATTAGTGTGGAAAAACCACTTTTCGCACTTGTGTTAGTGTTGAAAAACCACTTTTCGCACTTGTGTTGGTGCAGGAAACCACTTTTGCACTTGTATTAGTGTGGAAAAAACACTTTTTACACTTGTGATAGTGTTGAAAAACCACTTTTCGCACTTGTGTTAGTGTTGAAAAACCACTTTTCGCACTTGTGTTGGTGCAGGAAACCACTTTTTCACTTGTATTTGTGTGGAAAAACCACTTTTTGCACTTGTGATAGTGTTGAAAAACCACTTTTCGCACTTGTGTTAGTGTTGAAAAACCACTTTTCGCACTTGTGTTAGTGTTGAAAAACCACTTTTGCACTTGTATTAGTGTGGAAAAAACACTTTTTGCACTTGTGATAGTGTTGAAAAACCACTTTTCGCACTTGTGTTAGTGTTGAAAAACCACTTTTCGCACTTGTGTTTGTGCAGGAAACCACTTTTGCACTTGTATTAGTGTGGAAAAAACTTTTTGCACTTGTGATAGTGTTGAAAAACCACTTTTCGCGCTTGTGTTAGTGTTGAAAAACCACTTTTCGCACTTGTGTTGGTGCAGGAAACCACTTTTGCACTTGTATTCGTGTGGAAAAACCACTTTTCGCACTTGTGTTAGTGTTGAAAAACCACTTTTCGCTCTTGTGTTGGTGCAGGAAACCACTTTTGCACTTGTATTAGTGTGGAAAAAACACTTTTCGCACTTGTGTTAGTGTTGAAAAACCACTTTTCGCAATTGTGTTAGTGTTGAAAAACCACTTTTTGCACTTGCGTTGGTGCAGGAACCCACTTTTGCACTTGTATTAGTGTGGAAAAAACACTTTTTGCACTTGTGATAGTGTTGAAAAACCACTTTTCGCACTTGTGTTAGTGTTGAAAAACCACTTTTCGCACTTGTGTTAGTGTTGAAAAACCACTTTTCGCACTTGTGTTAGTGTTGAAAAACCACTTTTCGCACTTGTGTTAGTGTTGAAAAACCACTTTTCGCACTTGTGTTAGTGTTGAAAAACCACTTTTCGCACTTGTGTTAGTGTTGAAAAACCACTTTTCGCACTTGTGTTAGTGTTGAAAAACCACTTTTCGCACTTGTGTTAGTGTTGAAAAACCACTTTTCGCACTTGTGTTGGTGCAGGAAACCACTTTTGCACTTGTATTCGTGTGGAAAACCACTTTTCGCACTTGTGTTAGTGTTGAAAAACCACTTTTCGCACTTGTGTTCGTGTTGAAAAACCACTTTTCGCACTTGTGTTAGTGTAGAAAAACCACTTTTCGCACTTGTGTTGGTGCAGGAAACCACTTTTGCACTTGTATTAGTGTGGAAAAATCACTTTTTGCACTTGTGATAGTGTTGAAAAACCACTTTTCGCACTTGTGTTAGTGTTGAAAAACCACTTTTCGCACTTATGTTGGTGCAGGAAACCACTTTTGCACTTGTATTAGTGTGGAAAAACCACTTTTTGCACTTGTGTTAGTGTTGAAAAACCACTTTTCGCACTTGTGTTAGTGTTGAAAAACCACTTTTCGCACTTGTGTTAGTGTTGAAAAACCACTTTTCGCACTTGTGTTAGTGTTGAAAAACCACTTTTCGCACTTGTGTTGGTGCAGGAAACCACTTTTGCACTTGTATTAGTGTGGAAAAAACACTTTTTACACTTGTGATAGTGTTGAAAAACCACTTTTCGCACTTGTGTTAGTGTTGAAAAACCACTTTTCGCACTTGTGTTGGTGCAGGAAACCACTTTTTCACTTGTATTAGTGTGGAAAAACCACTTTTTGCACTTGTGTTAATGTTGAAAAACCACTTTTCGCACTTGTGTTAGTGTTGAAAAACCACTTTTCGCACTTGTGTTAGTGTTGAAAAACCACTTTTCGCACTTGTGTTAGTGTTGAAAAACCACTTTTCGCACTTGTGTTGTTGCAGGAAACCACTTTTGCACTTGTATTAGTGTGGAAAAACCACTTTTCGCACTTGCGTTAGTGTTGAAAACCACTTTTCGCCCTTGTGTTCGTGTTGAAAAACCACTTTTCGCGCTTGTGTTGGTGCAGGAAACCACTTTTGCACTTGTATTAGTGTGGAAAAACCACTTTTCGCACTTGTGTTAGTGTTGAAAAACCACTTTTCGCACTTGTGTTAGTGTTGAACAACCACTTTTCACACTTGTGTTGGTGCAGGAAACCACTTTTGCACTTGCATTAGTGTGGAAAAAACACTTTTTGCACTTGTGATAGTGTTGAAAAACCACTTTTCGCACTTGTGTTGGTGTTGAAAAACCACTTTTCGCACAAGTGTTGGTGCAGGAAACCACTTTTGCACTTGTATTAGTGTGGAAAAACCACTTTTCGCACTTGTGTTGGTGCAGGAAACCACTTTTGCAATTGTATTAGTGTTGAAAAACCACTTTTCGCGCTTGTGTTAGTGTTGAAAAACCACTTTTCGCACTTGTGTTAGTGTTGAAAAACCACTTTTCGCACATGTGTTAGTGTTGAAAAACCACTTTTCGCACTTGTGTTAGTGTTGAAAAACCACTTTTCGCACTTGTGTTGGTGCAGGAAACCACTTTTGCACTTGTATTAGTGTGGAAAAAACTTTTTGCACTTGTGATAGTGTTGAAAAACCACTTTTCGCGCTTGTGTTAGTGTTGAAAAACCACTTTTCGCACTTGTGTTGGTGCAGGAAACCACTTTTGCACTTGTATTAGTGTTGAAAAACCACTTTTCGCGCTTGTGTTAGTGTTGAAAAACCACTTTTTGCACTTGTGATAGTGTTGAAAAACCACTTTTCGCGCTTGTGTTAGTGTTGAAAACCCACTTTTCGCACTTGTGTTGGTGCAGGACACCACTTTTGCACTTGTATTCGTGTGGAAAAACCACTTTTCGCACTTGTGTTAGTGTTGAAAAACCACTTTTCGCCCTTGTGTTAGTGTTGAAAAACCACTTTTAGCACTTGTGTTGGTGCAGGAAACCACTTTTGCACTTGTATTAGTGTGGAAAAAACACTTTTCGCACTTGTGTTAGTGTTGAAAAACCACTTTTCGCAATTGTGTTAGTGTTGAAAAACCACTTTTTGCACTTGCGTTGGTGCAGGAACCCACTTTTGCACTTGTATTAGTGTGGAAAAAACACTTTTTGCACTTGTGATAGTGTTGAAAAACCACTTTTCGCACTTGTGTTAGTGTTGAAAAACCACTTTTCGCACTTGTGTTAGTGTTGAAAAACCACTTTTCGCACTTGTGTTAGTGTTGAAAAACCACTTTTCGCACTTGTGTTAGTGTTGAAAAACCACTTTTCGCACTTGTGTTAGTGTTGAAAAACCACTTTTCGCACTTGTGTTAGTGTTGAAAAACCACTTTTCGCACTTGTGTTAGTGTTGAAAAACCACTTTTCACACTTGTGTTAGTGTTGAAAAACCACTTTTCGCACTTGTGTTAGTGTTGAAAAACCACTTTTCGCACTTGTGTTGGTGCAGGAAACCACTTTTGCACTTGTATTCGTGTGGAAAACCACTTTTCGCACTTGTGTTAGTGTTGAAAAACCACTTTTCGCACTTGTGTTGGTGTTGAAAAACCACTTTTCGCACTTGTGTTGGTGTTGAAAAACCACTTTTCGCACTTGTGTTAGTGTAGAAAAACCACTTTTCGCACTTGTGTTGGTGCAGGAAACCACTTTTGCACTTGTATTAGTGTGGAAAAATCACTTTTTGCACTTGTGATAGTGTTGAAAAACCACTTTTCGCACTTGTGTTAGTGTTGAAAAACCACTTTTCGCACTTATGTTGGTGCAGGAAACCACTTTTGCACTTGTATTAGTGTGGAAAAACCACTTTTCGCACTTGTGTTAGTGTTGAAAAACCACTTTTCGCACTTGTGTTAGTGTTGAAAAACCACTTTTCGCACTTGTGTTAGTGTTGAAAAACCACTTTCGCACTTGTGTTGGTGCAGGAAACCACTTTTGCACTTGTATTAGTGTGGAAAAAACACTTTTTACACTTGTGATAGTGTTGAAAAACCACTTTTCGCACTTGTGTTGGTGCAGGAAACCACTTTTTCACTTGTATTAGTGTGGAAAAACCACTTTTCGCACTTGTGTTAATGTTGAAAAACCACTTTTCGCACTTGTGTTAGTGTTGAAAAACCACTTTTCGCGCTTGTGTTACTGTTGAAAAACCACTTTTCGCACTTGTGTTGGTGCAGGAAACCACTTTTGCACTTGTATTAGTGTGGAAAAACCAATTTTCGCACTTGTGTTAGTGTTGAAAACCACTTTTCGCCCTTGTGTTAGTGTTGAAAAACCACTTTTCGCGCTTGTGTTGGTGCAGGAAACCACTTTTGCACTTGTATTAGTGTGGAAAAACCACTTTTCGCACTTGTGTTAGTGTTGAAAAACCACTTTTCGCACTTGTGTTAGTGTTGAACAACCACTTTTCGCACTTGTGTTGGTGCAGGAAACCACTTTTGCACTTGCATTAGTGTGGAAAAAACACTTTTTGCACTTGTGATAGTGTTGAAAAACCACTTTTCGCACTTGTGTTGGTGTTGAAAAACCACTTTTCGCACTTGTGTTGGTGTTGAAAAACCACTTTTCGCACATGTGTTGGTGCAGGAATCCACTTTTGCACTTGTATTAGTGTGGAAAAACCACTTTTCGCACTTGTGTTAGTGTTGAAAAACCACTTTTCGCACTTGTGTTAGTGTTGAAAAACCACTTTTCGCACTTGTGTTGGTGCAGGAAACCACTTTTGCACTTGTATTAGTGTTGAAAAACCACTTTTCGCGCTTGTGTTAGTGTTGAAAAACCACTTTTCGCACTTGTGTTAGTGTTGAAAAACCACTTTTCGCACTTGTGTTAGTGTTGAAAAACCACTTTTCGCACTTGTGTTAGTGTTGAAAAACCACTTTTCGCACTTGTGTTAGTGTTGAAAAACCACTTTTCGCACTAGTGTTGGTGCAGGAAACCACTTTTGCACTTGTATTAGTGTGGAAAAAACTTTTTGCACTTGTGATAGTGTTGAAAAACCACTTTTCGCGCTTGTGTTAGTGTTGAAAAACCACTTTTCGCACTTGTGTTGGTGCAGGAAACCACTTTTGCACTTGTATTAGTGTGGAAAAAACACTTTTCGCACTTGTATTAGTGTTGAAAAACCACTTTTCACACTTGTGTTAGTGTTGCAAAACCACTTCCCGCAATCGTGCTAGTGTTGTAAACCATTATTCGCATTTGTGTTAGTGTTGCAAAAAACAATTTCCACACTTCTGCTGCCCATTGAAAGCCACTTTCAGCACTCATGCTCGTTTTGAAAGCCACTTTTCGCATTTGGTTTAGTATTGCAAAATCACTTTTCGCACTCGTGCCAGCATTGAAAACCACTTTACGCACTTGTGTTAGTGGTGGAAAACCACTTTTTGCACTCGTGCTGGTGTTGAAAACCACTCATCGCACTTGTGTTAGTGTTGCAAAACCACTTTTTACACTTGTGTTAGTGTTGCAAAACCACTTTTCGCACTTGCGCTCGTTTTGAAAACCACTCTCCGCACATGACCTCGTGTTGCTAAACCAATTTCCACACTTGCGGTCATTTTGAAAAGCACGTTCTACACTTGTGCCTGTGTTGCAAACCACTTTCCGCACTTGTGCTGGTAAAGAAAACAACTTTTCGCACTTTGGTTGGTGTTGAAAACCACTTTTCGCACATGTGTTAGTGTTGCACAACCACTTTTCGCACTGGCGCCAGTGTTGAAAACGACAATTCGCATTTGTCTTCGTGTTGAAAACCATTTATCGCACTTATGTGTGTTGCAAAACGAATTTTCGCACTTGTGTTTTTGTTGCAAAAACCACTTTCCGCACTCGAACGGGCGTTGAAAACCACTTATTGCACATGTGTTAGTGATGCAAAACCACTTTTCGCACTTGTGTTAGTGTTGAAAAACCACTTTTCGCACTTATGTTGGTGCAGGAAACCACTTTTGCACTTGTATTAGTGTGGAAAAACCACTTTTCGCACTTGTGTTAGTGTTGAAAAACCACTTTTCGCACTTGTGTTGGTGCAGGAAACCACTTTTGCACTTGTATTAGTGTGGAAAAAACACTTTTTACACTTGTGATAGTGTTGAAAAACCACTTTTCGCACTTGTGTTAGTGTTGAAAAACCACTTTTCGCACTTGTGTTGGTGCAGGAAACCACTTTTTCACTTGTATTTGTGTGGAAAAACCACTTTTTGCACTTGTGATAGTGTTGAAAAACCACTTTTCGCACTTGTGTTAGTGTTGAAAAACCACTTTTCGCACTTGTGTTGGTGCAGGAAACCACTTTTGCACTTGTATTAGTGTGGAAAAACCACTTTTCGCACTTGTGTTAGTGTTGAAAAACCACTTTTCGCACTTGTGTTAGTGTTGAAAAACCACTTTTCGCACTTGTGTTGGTGCAGGAAACCACTTTTGCACTTGTGTTAGTGTGGAAAAACCATTTTTCGCACTTGTGTTAGTGTTGAAAAACCACTTTTCGCACTTGTGTTAGTGTTGAAAAACCACTTTTCGCACTTGTGTTGGTGCAGGCAACCACTTTTGCACTTGTATTAGTGTGGAAAAAACACTTTTTGCACTTGTGATAGTGTTGAAAAACCACTTTTCGCACTTGTGTTAGTGTTGAAAAACCACTTTTCGCACTTGTGTTTGTGCAGGAAACCACTTTTGCACTTGTATTAGTGTGGAAAAAACTTTTTGCACTTGTGATAGTGTTGAAAAACCACTTTTCGCGCTTGTGTTAGTGTTGAAAAACCACTTTTCGCACTTGTGTTGGTGCAGGAAACCACTTTTGCACTTGTATTCGTGTGGAAAAACCACTTTTCGCACTTGTGTTAGTGTTGAAAAACCACTTTTCGCTCTTGTGTTGGTGCAGGAAACCACTTTTGCACTTGTATTAGTGTGGAAAAAACACTTTTCGCACTTGTGTTAGTGTTGAAAAACCACTTTTCGCAATTGTGTTAGTGTTGAAAAACCACTTTTTGCACTTGCGTTGGTGCAGGAACCCACTTTTGCACTTGTATTAGTGTGGAAAAAACACTTTTTGCACTTGTGATAGTGTTGAAAAACCACTTTTCGCACTTGTGTTAGTGTTGAAAAACCACTTTTCGCACTTGTGTTAGTGTTGAAAAACCACTTTTCGCACTTGTGTTAGTGTTGAAAAACCACTTTTCGCACTTGTGTTAGTGTTGAAAAACCACTTTTCGCACTTGTGTTAGTGTTGAAAAACCACTTTTCGCACTTGTGCTAGTGTTGAAAAACCACTTTTCGCACTTGTGTTAGTGTTGAAAAACCACTTTTCGCACTTGTGTTAGTGTTGAAAAACCACTTTTCGCACTTATGTTGGTGCAGGAAACCACTTTTGCACTTGTATTAGTGTGGAAAAACCACTTTTCGCACTTGTGTTAGTGTTGAAAAACCACTTTTCGCACTTGTGTTAGTGTTGAAAAACCACTTTTCGCACTTGTGTTAGTGTTGAAAAACCACTTTTCGCACTTGTGTTAGTGTTGAAAAACCACTTTTCGCACTTGTGTTGGTGCAGGAAACCACTTTTGCACTTGTATTAGTGTGGAAAAAACACTTTTTACACTTGTGATAGTGTTGAAAAACCACTTTTCGCACTTGTGTTAGTGTTGAAAAACCACTTTTCGCACTTGTGTTGGTGCAGGAAACCACTTTTTCACTTGTATTAGTGTGGAAAAACCACTTTTTGCACTTGTGTTAATGTTGAAAAACCACTTTTCGCACTTGTGTTAGTGTTGAAAAACCACTTTTCGCACTTGTGTTAGTGTTGAAAAACCACTTTTCGCACTTGTGTTAGTGTTGAAAAACCACTTTTCGCACTTGTGTTGGTGCAGGAAACCACTTTTGCACTTGTATTAGTGTGGAAAAACCACTTTTCGCACTTGCGTTAGTGTTGAAAACCACTTTTCGCCCTTGTGTTAGTGTTGAAAAACCACTTTTCGCGCTTGTGTTGGTGCAGGAAACCACTTTTGCACTTGTATTAGTGTGGAAAAACCACTTTTCGCACTTGTGTTAGTGTTGAAAAACCACTTTTCGCACTTGTGTTAGTGTTGAACAACCACTTTTCACACTTGTGTTGGTGCAGGAAACCACTTTTGCACTTGCATTAGTGTGGAAAAAACACTTTTTGCACTTGTGATAGTGTTGAAAAACCACTTTTCGCACTTGTGTTGGTGTTGAAAAACCAATTTTCGCACTTGTGTTGGTGCAGGAAACCACTTTTGCACTTGTATTAGTGTGGAAAAACCACTTTTCGCACTTGTGTTGGTGCAGGAAACCACTTTTGCACTTGTATTAGTGTTGAAAAACCACTTTTCGCGCTTGTGTTAGTGTTGAAAAACCACTTTTCGCACTTGTGTTAGTGTTGAAAAACCACTTTTCGCACTTGTGTTAGTGTTGAAAAACCACTTTTCGCACTTGTGTTAGTGTTGAAAAACCACTTTTCGCACTTGTGTTGGTGCAGGAAACCACTTTTGCACTTGTATTAGTGTGGAAAAAACTTTTTGCACTTGTGATAGTGTTGAAAAACCACTTTTCGCGCTTGTGTTAGTGTTGAAAAACCACTTTTCGCACTTGTGTTGGTGCAGGAAACCACTTTTGCACTTGTATTAGTGTGGAAAAAACACTTTTCGCACTTGTATTAGTGTTGAAAAACCACTTTTCACACTTGTGTTAGTGTTGCAAAACCACTTCCCGCAATCGTGCTAGTGTTGTAAACCATTATTCGCATTTGTGTTAGTGTTGCAAAAAACAATTTCCACACTTCTGCTGCCCATTGAAAGCCACTTTCAGCACTCATGCTCGTTTTGAAAGCCACTTTTCGCATTTGGTTTAGTATTGCAAAATCACTTTTCGCACTCGTGCCAGCATTGAAAACCACTTTACGCACTTGTGTTAGTGGTGGAAAACCACTTTTTGCACTCGTGCTGGTGTTGAAAACCACTCATCGCACTTGTGTTAGTGTTGCAAAACCACTTTTTACACTTGTGTTAGTGTTGCAAAACCACTTTTCGCACTTGCGCTCGTTTTGAAAACCACTCTCCGCACATGACCTCGTGTTGCTAAACCAATTTCCACACTTGGTCATTTTGAAAAGCACGTTCTACACTTGTGCCTGTGTTGCAAACCACTTTCCGCACTTGTGCTGGTAAAGAAAACAACTTTTCGCACTTTGGTTGGTGTTGAAAACCACTTTTCGCACATGTGTTAGTTTGCACAACCACTTTTCGCACTGGCGCCAGTGTTGAAAACGACAATTCGCATTTATCTTCGTGTTGAAAACCATTTATCGCACTTATGTGTGTTGCAAAACGAATTTTCGCACTTGTGTTTTTGTTGCAAAAACCACTTTCCACACTCGAACGGGCGTTGAAAACCACTTATTGCACATGTGTTAGTGATGCAAAACCACTTTTCGCACTTGTGTTAGTGTTGAAAAACCACTTTTCGCACTTATGTTGGTGCAGGAAACCACTTTTGCACTTGTATTAGTGTGGAAAAACCACTTTTCGCACTTGTGTTAGTGTTGAAAAACCACTTTTCGCACTTGTGTTGGTGCAGGAAACCACTTTTGCACTTGTATTAGTGTTGAAAAACCACTTTTCGCACTTGTGTTAGTGTTGAAAAACCACTTTTCGCACTTGTGTTGGTGCAGGAAACCACTTTTTCTCTTGTATTTGTGTGGAAAAACCACTTTTCGCACTTGTGTTAATGTTGAAAAACCACTTTTCGCACTTGTGTTAGTGTTGAAAAACCACTTTTCGCACTTGTGTTAGTGTTGAAAAACCACTTTTCGCACTTGTGTTAGTGTTGAAAAACCACTTTTCGCACTTGTGTTGGTGCAGGCAACCACTTTTGCACTTGTATTAGTGTGGAAAAAACACTTTTTGCACTTGTGATAGTGTTGAAAAACCACTTTTCGCACTTGTGTTAGTGTTGAAAAACCACTTTTCGCACTTGTGTTGGTGCAGGAAACCACTTTTGCACTTGTATTAGTGTGGAAAAACCACTTTTCGCACTTGTGTTATTGTTGATAAACCACTTTTCGCACTTGTGTTGGTGCAGCCAACCACTTTTGCACTTGTATTAGTGTGGAAAAAACACTTTTTGCATTTGTGATAGTGTTGAAAAACCACTTTTGGCACTTGTGTTAGTGTTGAAAAACCACTTTTCGCACTTGTGTTGGTGCAGGAAACCACTTTTGCACTTGTATTAGTGTGGAAAAACCACTTTTCGCACTTGTGTTATTGTTGAAAAACCACTTTTCGCACTTGTGTTGGTGCAGGAAACCACTTTTGCACTTGTATTAGTGTGGAAAAACCACTTTTCGCACGTGTGTTAGTGTTGAAAAACCACTTTTCGCACTTGTGTTTGTGCAGGAAACCACTTTTGCACTTGTATTAGTGTGGAAAAAACTTTTTGCACTTGTGATAGTGTTGAAAAACCACTTTTCGCGCTTGTGCTGGTGTTGAAAAACCACTTTTCGCACTTGTGTTGGTGCAGGAAACCACTTTTCGCACTTGTGTTAGTGTTGAAAAACCACTTTTCGCTCTTGTGTTAGTGTTGAAAAACCACTTTTAGCACTTGTGTTGGTGCAGGAAACCACTTTTGCACTTGTATTAGTGTGGAAAAAACACTTTTCGCACTTGTGTTAGTGTTGAAAAACCACTTTTCGCAATTGTGTTAGTGTTGAAAAACCACTTTTTGCACTTGCGTTGGTGCAGGAACCCACTTTTGCACTTGTATTAGTGTGGAAAAAACACTTTTTGCACTTGTGATAGTGTTGAAAAACCACTTTTCGCACTTGTGTTGGTGCAGGAAACCACTTTTGCACTTGTATTAGTGTGGAAAAAACACTTTTTACACTTGTGATAGTGTTGAAAAACCACTTTTCGCACTTGTGTTAGTGTTGAAAAACCACTTTTTGCACTTGTGTTGGTGCAGGAAACCACTTTTGCACTTGTATTAGTGTGGAAAAACCGCTTTTCGCACTTGTGTTAGTGTTGAAAAACCACTTTTCGCACTTGTGTTGGTGCAGGAAACCACTTTTGCACTTGCATTAGTGTGGAAAAACCACTTTTCGCACTTGTGTTAGTGTTGAAAAACCACTTTTCGCCCTTGTGTTAGTGTTGAAAAACCACTTTTCGCGCTTGTGTTGGTGCAGGAAACCACTTTTTGCACTTGTGTTAGTGTTGAAAAACCACTTTTCGCCCTTGTGTTAGTGTTGAAAAACCACTTTTCGCGCTTGTGTTGGTGCAGGAAACCACTTTTGCACTTGTATTAGTGTGGAAAAAACACTTTTTGCACTTGTGTTAGTGTTGAAAAACCACTTTTCGCACTTGTGTTGGTGTTGAAAAACCACTTTTCGCACTTGTGTTGGTGTTGAAAAACCACTTTTCGCACTTGTGTTGGTGTTGAAAAACCACTTTTCGCACTTGTGTTGGTGTTGAAAAACCACTTTTCGCACTTGTGTTGGTGTTGAAAAAGCACTTTTCGCACTTGTGTTGGTGTTGAAAAACCACTTTTCGCACTTGTGTTGGTGCAGGAAACCACTTTTGCACTTGTATTAGTGTGGAAAAACCACTTTTCGCACTTGTGTTAGTGTTGAAAAACCACTTTTCGCACTTGTGTTCGTGTTGAAAAACCACTTTTCGCACTTGTGTTGGTGCAGGAAACCACTTTTGCACTTGTATTAGTGTTGAAAAACCACTTTTCGCGCTTGTATTAGTGTTGAAAAACCACTTTTCGCACTTGTGTTAGTGTTGAAAAACCACTTTTCGCACTTGTGTTAGTGTTGAAAAACCACTTTTCGCACTTGTGTTAGTGTTGAAAAACCACTTTTCGCACTTGTGTTAGTGTTGAAAAACCACTTTTCGCACTTGTGTTAGTGCAGGAAACCACTTTTGCACTTGTATTAGTGTGGAAAAAACTTTTTGCACTTGTGATAGTGTTGAAAAACCACTTTTCGCGCTTGTGTTAGTGTTGAAAAACCACTTTTCGCACTTGTGTTGGTGCAGGAAACCACTTTTGCACTTGTTTTAGTGTGGAAAAACCACTTTTCACACTTGTGTTAGTGTTGCAAAACCACTTCCCGCAATCGTGCTAGTGTTGTAAACCATTATTCGCATTTGTGTTAGTGTTGCAAAAAACTATTTCCACACTTCTGCTGCCGTTGAAAGCCACTTTCAGCACTCATGCTCGTTTTGAAAGCCACTTTTCGCATTTGGTTTAGTATTGCAAAATCACTTTTCGCACTCGTGCCAGCATTGAAAACCACTTTACGCACTTGTGTTAGTGGTGGAAAACCACTTTTTGCACTCGTGCTGGTGTTGAGAACCACTCATCGCACTTGTGTTAGTGTTGCAAAACCACTTTTTACACTTGTGTTAGTGTTGCAAAACCACTTTTCGCACTTGCGCTCATGTTGAAAACCACAATTCGCAATTGGGTTAGTGTTGCAAAACAACTTATCACACTTGCGCTCGTTTTGAAAACCACTTTCCGCACATGACCTCGTGTTGCTAAACCAATTTCCACACTTGCGATCATTTTGAAAAGCACGTTCTACACTTGTGCCTGTGTTGCAAACCACTTTCCGCACTTGTGCTGGTAAAGAAAACAACTTTTCGCACTTTGGTTGGCGTTGAAAACCACTTTTCGCACATGTGTTAGTGTTGCACAACCACTTTTCGCATTGGCGCCAGTGTTGAAAACGACAATTCGCATTTGTCTTCGTGTTGAAAACCATTTATCGCACTTATGTGTGTTGCAAAACGAATTTTCGCACTTGTGTTTTTGTTGCAAAAACCACTTTCCGCACTCGAACGGGCGTTGAAAACCACTTATTGCACATGTGTTAGTGATGCAAAACCACATTAGCACTTGTGTTAGTGTTGCAAAACCACTTACGCACTTGTGTTAGTCTTGCAAAACCACTTTTCGCACTTGTGTTCGTGTTGCAAATCCACTTTTCTCACTTGCGCTAGTCTTGAAAACCACAATTCACAATTGGGTTAGTGTTGCAAAACAACTTTCACACTTGTGTTCGTATTGCAAAACCACTTTTCGCACTTGCGTTCGTGTAGCAAATCCACTTTTAGCACTCGTGCTCCTGTTGTAAACCATTATTCGCATTGTATTAGTGTTGCAAAAACCAATTTCCACACTTATTCTGGTGTTTAAAATCACTTTCAGCACTCGAGCTTGTGTTGAGAACCACTTTCCGCACTTGAGCTAGTGTTGCAGAATGACTTTCGGCACTTGTTCTGGCTTTGAAAACCACTTTTCTCACTTGCGCTCGACGGCCACTGGTTCTAATAAAATTTTCTCTACCTCAGCGGTCGCCGGCTTTTCCATACCCCGGGTCGCGATCTCTACCCCAGTCCAGTTACCTGTGCCTTGCTCCGACTCGCTCAACCTGCGCTCCTCGAGTCGCGTTACCTTGTCGTGCACCCTTGGGACCCTCTCGCCCAACATGCGATCCATGGTCTCCCCACATTTTTGTTTGCTCTCACCCATTCTGTCCCCAATTTTGCTGATTCGCTCCAATTTGCTGTCTAACTTCCCAATTTGGGCACCCAACTGTTCACTGGTACCCCTCGCTTCGTCCCTCATTCTGCTTTCCATTCCCTCAATTTGGCTTCCCAGCCCCCTGGTCTTTTCCTTCTCCTCATCCGCCTTGACCATGAAGGCCTGCATTTGCAGCATGAGTAGGTCCCAGTTCATCGGCGCCGCGGGCGCGGCTGCTGCGGTCACGTGCGCGGCGCCATTTGGTGCTGCTGCAACATCGTGCGCGAGGCCGCCATCTTGTGCGCCTGAAACCTCCCCTACCCAATGCGTATTGCGCTCCTCCTCTCTCTCTCCCAATTCCACCCTCGGGTCCTGGGTTACCTCCAAACCCTCTTATAACTCCCCCACCGGCATCCGATCACCTTGATCATCCATGGCACGATTTTAAAATTTAGATGTTTTAATAAAATTTCGGCCGCTCGTAATTTCGAGTGCGTGAAGCGCACTTCGGGTCCAAATCTCACTCCCAGACACCAATTGTTACAGATCTGGGGTCAGCGCTCCCCTTACCAAGGGGGGGGGGGGCGGTCAATCCCCTTGTCTTTTACACTTGCCGATTCCTGATCCTTGTACCTGTAATGCTGCTTTGCGAGGTGGGATTGATCAGGGTTATTGGTCAAGGTGTTCTCCCGAATACCTTCACCAATCCCTCCGCAAAACAGGGAGACAAGTACCGCTCGAAACCACGGACAAGATGGTATTTGCCGAGCGGGTTAGCAGTCCGCGGTTCGAGCCGTTAGCAAAGACTAACCAAATTCATAAGCGTTGGCCGAAATCGCGCCACAGGAACTCAATTGGGAAATCACTAAAGCGCTCGGATGAGAATGAAAACCCAAGATAAAGAGGAACAGAGATTTATTATTATTTACAACGAACCAAAGAAGGAAGAGAACGAAGTTATTTAAAGAAAAAGAACAGAAGACACAGTGCAATCCTTATAACAAGCTTAACTTATACCCAGACAACACGAACAGAACAAACTCACGTACACAAAAGGGGAATTGAAGGCAGGCATGAATGGCTGGAAGGAGAAGGTTCAGGTGGGACACAGGGCAGGAAGGTTTTTGCAGGTCACGGCAAGCAAGTCCTCTCCAGGCTGGAAGCGAGGAGCCGGCAGCTCCACGTATTTGGCTTTACACCAGCAGCTTTCTCAGGCGTCCTCTACCTCCTGCGTCCTCTGCCTCATGCGTGTCCTCTGCCTCATGCATTCTCTGCCTCATGCGTGTCCTCTGCCTCATGTGTGTCCTCTGCCTCATGCGTGTCCTCTGCCTCATGCGTGTCCTCTGCCTCATGCGTGTCCTCTGCCTCATGCGTTCTCCCTCTTGTTACTTGCTCATGCGCCTCCCTTCACAGAACTGCCATGGGGACTTCACGCACGGATTATATATGGCCACACCTTGGAACCTTCGCGAACCTACTCAATGTTATTACCACGCCCTCTACAGCCACACCCACTCAGCCTTGGTTGGTCGGCAAGGGCTGGCTGATTCCATCTTTGATGACAAGGTGTGGGCCATGCCCATAATGTAGCTCCGCCCCCCTTCTTCTCCGAGATGACCTCGTGCGTAATGGAGGCGAACGCTGCTGGCAGTGTATGCGAACGCTGCTGCAAATGAAGTTTTGGGGTAATTGAAAAGGGGATCTATCTTATTTGGTTTGGTGCAACGTAAGATCGACTATTGGACACACAGCCTTATCTGGAACACAGAATAATGAAATAACTATTGAGGGATCCTATGGTGCCCTACGTGGTGCGGTGGACTAACTAAGGTGCACTCATTTCAATTAATAGCCAATTAAGGGGAAATGTACACAGGGGTTATTTATAAGGAAATTTACTACTAAATTGATAAAGTGAAGGTTCTAAGAACTGCAACAATATGTATAATGTTCTCTGGGGAGATGCTTTGAGGGTAACAAGGGATGAGGAAGAGAGGGAGAAGGAGGAAAAGGAAAAAAAAGGGGAAGGAGGAGAGGGAGAAGGAGGAGAAGGAGGAAATGGAGAGGAAGGAATGGAAGAAGATGAAGGAGGAATTGGAGAAGATGAAGGGAGAATGGGAGAAGATGAAGGAGGAAGAAGCGAGGGTAAAAAGGGTAATAAGGGCATCAGAAGCGAGGGAAGAGGAGAAGAGGGAATCAGAAGTGAGGGAAGAGGAGAAGAGGGAAGAGGAGAGGTGGGAAGAAGTGAAAGCAAAGTTTGAGAAGGAAATGGAAGCAAGGAAAGCAAGGGTAGTAGGGGAGGGAGTAGGAGAAGAGGTAGCAAGGGTAGCAAAGGAAGGGGAAGTATGAGTAGCAGGGGCAGCAGGGGAAGGGGTAGTAGGAATGGCAGGGGCAACTACACGGAAATAGGGATATACATTATAAATGATCCCACTTTGTTAGTCATGATAATTTGAAATTATTTAATTTCAAATTAAATAAAAAATTATGTTTTTGAAATATACATGAGATTAATAATATGACAGGTTGTGCCACCCCATCTTCCCACCGCCAAATCTGTTTGTATTCCTCGGCTTTGAATAATTATTTGATTGTCTTCCTTCTCTGTCATGCAAACCATCGCTTTCCTATCATATATTTTTTTTTAGTCTTGAAATTGTGTATTTGTTGGTTACAAATTGTGCTTCCACATACAGTCACGTGAAAAAGTAAGTACACCCCATGTAAAGTTTTGACTTTTTCAACATATTTCAACATACAGCTATTTGATCTTCATTTCAACAATATTGATAGATAAAGGTGATATAATATAACAAATATCATGAAACATTTACATTTTGTAGTCCATTGTATAATTTAAATAAACATAAATGCAAATTTCACATGTGGAAAAATTAAGTACACCCTTGGCTCTAATAGGTGGTATTGCCCGCTTTGGCAGAAACAACCTCAAGTTGGCATTTCTTATAACTGTCTACCAGTCTCTGACATCGACTGGGAGAAATTTTTGCCCACTCCTCCATGCAGAATTATTTCAGCTGTGTGATGTTTGTGTGGTTTCTTGCATGCACAGCTCGTTTCAAATCCCCCCACAACATCTCGATGGGATTAAGATCCAGGCTTTGACTTGGCCATTCCAGAACCCTCCATTTCTTTCTTTTCAGCCATTCATTGGTGGATTTACTGGTATGTTTAGGGTCATTGTCATGTTGCAAGGTCCACCTTCAGTTGAGCTTCAACTTTCCGACAGAAGGCCTCACATTATCCTCAAGCACCCTCTGGTACAATGAAGAATTCATAGTGGATTCTATGAGGGTGAGCTGCCCAGGCCCTGATGCAGCAAAGCTGCCCCAAACCATAATATTTCCACACCATGCTTTACAGTTGGTATCAGGTTCTTGTGGTCAAATGCTGGCTTTGGTTTTCGCCAAACATGTCTTCTGGTACTGTGGCCAAATAGCTCTACCTTTGACTCATCTGTCCAGAGCACATTGTTCCAGAAGTGCTGGTCTTTGCCTAGATGTTCATTGGCAAACTTTAGTCTTGCCCTGATGTTCTTTCTGGACAGCAAAGGTTTCCTCCTTGCACACCTCCCATGTAGATCAAATTTGTGCAGCCTCTTTCTAATGGTAGACTCGTGCACTTTGACATCAACAGTGGCAAGAGCTACCTGTAGGCCCCGTGATGACATTCTGGGGTTCTTCGAGACTTCTTTCAGCATCTTGCGTTCCGCTCTCGGGTTGCACTTGCTGGGGCGGCCTGGCCTGAACAAGTTGGCAGTTGTTTGGAATCTTCTCCACTTGTAGATGATCTTCCGGACAGTCGAATGATCGATTTCAAATTGTTTGGAGATCTTTTTAAATCCCTTCCCAAACTTGTAGGCATCTATAACCTTCTTTCTGAAGGCCACAGAGAGCTCTTTTGATCTAGGCATGGTGACGCCGCACACTTCAACAACAAAGAGCAAACCAAACTAAATGTCTGAGGTTTAAATAAGACAGGTTCCTCCAAGATCCTCTCTAACAGTGTTCTAATCATTTGCACCTGAGCTGGTGCACCTGATTCTAATTTTAGGTATTTGAAGTAGTGATAAATGTAGGGGTGTACTTACTTTTTCCACATGCAAAATTTGCATTTATGTTTATATAAAATTATACAATGGACTACAAAATGTAAATGTTTTATGACATTTGCTATATTATATCACCTTTATCTATCAATATTGTTGAAATGAAGATCAAATAGCTGTATGTTGAAATATGTTGAAAAAGCCAAAACTTTACATGGGGTGTACTTACTTTTTCACATGACTGTATCTCATTATACTCACCAAGCAGGTAATAATCTTCTTTATGAGACGAATTAAAATCATGTAGGTCTTCCAAGTTTATTTTGAATACAAGACAATAATACAAGACGATAGTTTATCACAATTGATTTGATTAATATATACGTCAGTTGTTACTTTACTCATTTTTATATATTATGAAAAGATTTTTTTCCTAGTTATATGAGAAAAAAATCTACAATACCCCATAAACATACCCCTAAACATACAAGTTTTCAATTATTACGAAAATAAATTTTCTATTTATTACTTATGTGATATTACTCATAACGCCATTCTCCGCATTAATCTGCAGTTCTGTTTCTTCCAACTCCTTATTATATCTTTCAGCTTCTTTTTGAGCTTTGAGTTGTGCCTTCCTTTCATTCGCAGTTTATTCACCGCTGCTGAAATACCACCCATGATATAATATATCCCGCTATATAATATAATATAATATAATATATTATATTATATTATATGATATAATATGATATAATATTATATCATATAATATATCCCGCTATATAATATAATATAATATAATATATTATATCATGATATAATATAATATATCCCGATATAATATAATATATCCCGATATAATATATCCCGCTCCCGCTTCACTTAAACCGGCAAATAGAGGAATTAAGAATGGAAGAAATCCTCTGCTTGCTTCCTTTCTTTGAATTGTATGAACGTTAATTGTACAAGGTTTTTGATTTTGAATACAAGGCGATAGTTTATCACGATTTGTTTGATTGACATATATGTCGGTTGTGACTGTGCTCATTTTAGTTATACGAAAAAAATATTCTAATTGCTTAGGCGATATTAGTCATAACACCATTCTCCGTATTAATCTGTAGTTTGGTTTCTTCCAAGAGCAAACAATATGCATCAACTTCTTCACTCTCTCCTCTTTCAATGTATAGAGAAGTATCCACTCTATTAGACTTTATAGTTTCCTTTTGTGCGCTCAGGTCAATCACATAGATTGTATATAGAATTTTAAATGCAGTCATATCCAAAATGGGATCCTAATTACCATTGCTTTCACACACCTTTTGATAAGACTTGTAGGCTTCAGCATAATCATTTTGTTCCCAATTAATTTCCAACCTATCTCGTGGATAAAATGTTCCATCTAGAGAAACCCACTACTCACAATAAGTTCGTGATATTGGCAGGTTCTTCGGTGTGGTTGATTTTGTGTATTAATTATGTTGAAAAAAGCTGTTGGTCCTAATTCTATGGTTATTAATGTGTGAAAAAACACAGCATTCTTGATTTCAATACCCTAACCCTAACCCCTATAAAAAATTTTTAAAAACTCACTCCCACAATATCCCTAACTTATTGTGAGTTGTGTATGATGATTTTTTTTTTAATTTTCGTCAAAACAAGCAGACTGGGGTGAAAACATGAGGTGGCAGACATAAAAAGAAGAGAGGGAGAGAGGAAGGGTTGGAAAACCCAGTAACCTGCAAGTAAAAGAGTTGGGCTATTTGGGGTCAATGGGGGTTAAATATTATGGGTAAGGACTTGCGATTACATGAGATGTCAGTGCCTGCCTGCTTGAAGCCCTGAAGGAAAGAGTGGGATTGCAGGCTCAAGAAGGATCAGGCTCAACAGACAGAAGAAGTGAGATTTAAATGAGTGGAGGTGTGCAGTAAGCCTAGATTTTGTAAATTTAATGAGTGAGTTTTCGGAAGAACATTTGCATCCAGGGGATTAAGGGGTGGGGGAGTCGTTGGGGAGAGGTTGGAGAGTTGATAGAGCAGAAGGGGAAAGATTGGAGGAGAGGCGAGATAAAACTGAGAAGCCATATATCTGCCTGTGATGTGAGAGCAATTCAATCTTATGCTTCAGCCTCTTGGCAAATGCCAATAAGATTGAGGTCTTCAGATTTCAAAGAAATTGTAAAAGTGAAAAAGCTACCTTCGGAAGTTTTCCCCTGCAGGCTTCAGTGCATCCCGACAGAGTACTTACCTGGACGGACGTTTTACGTGGACCCTTAAAAAAAAAAAAAAACAGAAAACCGCTGCAAGTTGCTGACCATTGATGACTGCCAATAAAAATTTTGTCTGCCTCGTAAAAACTGTTGTCGAGTAAATATTTAGAATCACGAGCACATGCTGTTAGGAATATAACTGATCCTTCTTTCATATGTATGACATGAGTGCAAGTAGCACCATTATCAGGAAATGGGATGGGGAAGAGGTCATGGCAGTACCACCTGAAAGTGATGACACAATGTCCTCTATAGGGGCAGGAATTTGGAATTTGTTCCAGGGTGTCAGCGAGAGTGCCTACTACGAGAGTACCTACTACGAGAGTGCCTACCTACGAGAGTGCCTACCTAGAGTGCCTAGAGAGGTGCCTACTTCATAAAGCGTAGGCGAGCGCCTACTCTTTATGAAAGACATCGTGGAATCATAAACGTGCGGCAACTAAAGCTGGCAGACAGGACGCCCAGTTTAACGTCCATCCAAGGGATGGCACACATTGATGAATCACCTTTCCTGTGAAACTTGAGATTAGAGTTCATAGCTGGGTCGGGATTCGAACCAATGCCAGCCCAGATACCTTATACAAGAGTTGTGTGGAGTAGTGCAAACAAGGGCACAACGCATCATTAGGCACACTGGCTTTTAGAAGTCATTCATCTGGATATTTCATTTACCAAGCGAATGCTAATGATTCTATCTGGTATCTTTTGCAAGAAGTATCAAAGTCAGGATCCTGGCCAAATTGCAATCTGGGTTGAGGCTAAAATGTTGACAAACATGATAAAGTAGAGACTTTCCCAAACTGTCAATGCTGTGATGGCCTAATTAGGTTCCATGAATCAGTCAATTACTTTAACTGGAGATACAATCAGATATCCATAAAATGGGAGATCTAAAACTGGATTTAACTGTCCTCTACTCCTCAATTCTAAAATGTTGTTCTAAAATAAAGCATTTTATCTGTGACATGTATCAGGTCCACAAGAGCTCCGAATGACAAATGACAAAATATTCTGGGGGGAAAGGGGGATGGCCATATGGGCCCCCTGGAGTATCAGTGGAACAAATTACAAATGACAAAATATTCTGCATATGTATACTCTCATGTGCTGTCTTTGTGCCAAATTTGAACAAAATCGGACCATGCATGTTGAGAAATGGTTGGGGACACGTTTAGGTAAGAAAATGGCTGCTAGTCGGCCATCTTGGATCTGATCTCGAAAAGAAATTATGTGTATATGTAAACCATCAATCCTTTTCTGTATGCCATGGTTGTTGTTGTGGTTTTTGTTGGGGGTCGATTTTTGAAATGTGCACCCATTGGCCAGACAGCTGCCGGACCCCAACCACAATTATCACCAATTGACTTTACCCACCATGGCACCCAGCCAAAATTAAATGGTCACCATCATGATTTTCTGGTGGGTCTAACACTGATCTCTATATTAACTGGATTGGGTGCCCAAAGGCAGTTCTGAAGCCATCTGAAGTGTACTGGCGGCCATATTGTTTCCACCAAAAGATTGGCTTTTCTCAATTGATCTCGACAACAGATCAGTGGCTTTTTTGGAAAACATGAACCAAGTGCATGGGTGCTGCAGATACGTGTGCATATTTGAAAAAGACAAGTTTGTCCTGAGAAGAAGAAGAAAAAGACATAAAATGTCATAGCCCCAGTAATTTTAGTAATTTTGCAGTATTAATTTTGCTGTTTAAAGGCCGTCAGTGGGCCATCTTTGGTCGGATTACAAAACAAAATATTCTGCATATGTATACTCATGTGTTGTCTTTGTGCCAAGTTTGAACAAAATCGGACCATGCATGTCGAGAAATGGTTGGGGACAAGTTTAGGTAAGAAAATGGCTGCCAGTCGGCCATCTTGGATCTGATCTCGAAAAGAAATTACGTGCATATGTAAACCATCATTTCTTTTCTGTATGCCAAGTTTGAACAAGAACGGTAAATGCATGTCCGAGAAATGGTTGAGGACATGGTCAATATCGGGATTTTTTTTACAACTAAAATGGCCACCAATCTACCAGTCTGCCATCTTTGATCAGATTGCAAAATAAAGTGCAGTGCACATATATACCGTCATGTGCTGTGCCTGTGCCAAGTGTTACGGATTCGTCACATCCGTTGTTGGGGTTTTCCTCCACTTGAAATATTTCTGATTCTATGTACTATTATTGTCTTCCAAAGGTTTATTGTTTATGAACTGTTTTCAAAAGGTAAAAATAATTAATGTTTTAAGTTAAACCGGAACCGGACGACGACGAGGAGGAAGAAGAGGAAGAAGAAGACAGAAGGCGTGGCGAGTGAAGTCGGACAAGATGCATGGCTTCCAGCTCCGTAGCGAGCGTTATCAAACGAAAGTCGCGAGTGAACTTTGAGTTTCCTTGAAAGGAATTTCCTGCGATAGGTGTTATCGCTGGAGGATTGAGAAACCTGCGTAGTCAGGTTTAGGCATGGAGATTCTGAAGAATCCTCGCCGGGTCGCTTCATCTCAAGTAAGAGCTGTCGGCCATTTTGATCCTCGTGCTTCGTTCACCGAAAAAGGTTTTGCTACGCGTCAGCTTTTCTCACCATCCTGTCGTCTGTTGGGGATGTGTGTGCGCAAACGCTGAGTTTGAAGATTACGCTGTGGTTCGCTGATTGAACTGTGAACGTGCCCACCGAGTTTGCCTTTGGTTTTGGACCACGTGACTTGCTACGCTTTGCCTACGCTTACACCTCGTCAGCATCAACGGGGTTCGGGTCTCGATTCGATCTCGCTCTGACACTCGCTGGAGGGGATCACCTTTGAGTTATGGAGACATTGAGGAGTGTTCTTTTTCATTCACCTGGGGCACAGTGAGTTATCTTACTTTAGCTGATGGTACCATCATAAAATGTATCGAGTGTACTTTTGATTGCCATTGGTTGTATCGTTATTCCTGTGTGATTTTTAGCCGAGTCGCAGACGCTGCTAATAGAGTGCCCTCTGCTGTTGTTGTTCTTCATCTTGTTCTTGTTCTTGCAGAGAAGACAAAACCTCAAAGCTCCACCCATTCTGGGAACCATAGCTCCACCCATTGTGGGAGAGGCTTCATATAAACAAATATCCACCATTTTATTAACTCGCATAGCTTTGAGGCCTGTTTTGTAGGCCCGTGGTGTCTTCCTCTCTCACACAGTTTTATTTCAAATCAAATTCGATACATTTCATTTTTCACATTCGCTGACATAGTTTTAGACTCGGTTGAAAAAAAACGGGAAGAAAATCCGATGAAAGTTGCCCTTTATAGAACAAAATGAATTATCAAAGGCCTGTAACTTCAAGTCCATTGAGATTTTTTTTTTTTTATCGCGGCATGGTCAGTCATACACCGCCCGAAATAACAGACGGGAAAATGCCGAGATATATTAAAAATTCGTCCATTTGATAATCGTCACGATGAAATATTTAATTTATACATCGTCACAATAATGGGGAGAGAGGAGCATAGCTTCGTTCACGTGTCGCCACACACGGGAAATTGCCGAGATATATTTTTTTTAAATCGCGGCATGGTCAGTCATACACCGCCTGAAATAACAGACGGGAAAATGCCGAGATATATTAAAAATTCGTCGCCAAACACGGGAAATTGCCGAGATATATTTTCACTTTGCACAAAAATAACATCAAGTAATCGAATCAATAGGAATGTCCTGTGCCTATAACATCGACGTTATAGGCACAGCTGCATCTAGGCATTGTGTAACATCGACGCGGCTTTTGTTTTAATTAAAACTTTTTGTACTTGTTAATACAATATTTGTTCGTTTATAAATCATTGGTGTGGTTTCACTATTGATTTCTGACACAGAATAATATATTTTTCTGCCGTGGCTCCTCTCGGGGCTCAGAGGTACATCACGACCAGGGGGTTGGGGAGGAGCATGTAACAGAAATTGGGGGCTCGTCCAATTGACTCGTGGGCTCGAAATCGTTTGTTCGTTTTAGGACCCGTGGGCTGATGCCGTCTGGTCCAGTTGCAGAATCAGAGTCGAGGTTTGACAAAAACTCCTCCACCTTGTCAGGAGAGAAGGACACAGAGTCCAGGAGCAGTCCAGGTTCCGTTTCCGGTCTTCATGGCGAGGGTTCGTTTATTCTCAGCTCTCCACGCTCTCCATCGAAATCGAAGTTAAGTAATTGTTCCCATTTGTATTTTCGTTTTAACTGTATTTATTTTATGGTGTATATATTGTCTCCCAATGAAGATTTTCGGTGCAAATCTTTCATACCTGTATTGAAAATCGTGTTAATTCGTGTCGTGTCTTGAGGCCTTGTACAGTGTACACTGTACAACCTTGAGGCTTTGTTTTTCTCTCAGCGGTCCGTCGTTTGTGATCCAATAACTTTCGTTCTCTGTTTTCCCAGTCTTTTCACCCCATAGCCTACTTCCTTATGTAAATCTCAACTCAAAAAAAACATTTCCTTCTCTGTTCTCATTAGTTTATTCATTCTTATTCGTTCATTCGTTCTTCGACCACGTGTTTCTCCCCCATTTCCCCAGATAGATTGTCAAATTTCAACTCGTTATTTTATCGTCCATGCGTTATTGTTTGATTATAGTTAGTTTTGGTTTGAATTTCCTGTAACTCGTAATTAATTAATCGTGTTCTGCTCCTCGTGTGCGGCCTTGTAGTTGTACCCCCGTCGGTGTTTGTTAACTTAAGCGTGTTTTGCTTGGCTCTTAGTTTTTTCCCTTCTACCTCGAACATAATACTCTAACATTCTAAATCCCCACCCCAACCCCTCCCATTCAAATCTCCCCCCATACCATTCCTCTCCAATTCTCCCTCCTCCCCCCTCCTCAAAGCTGCCGCCTCCCCACTTCGTCTCCCTTCTATCTCATACCTCCACCCCCCCCCCCCAACCTTCTACTTTCCTCTGCCCCCCCTCAAACAACCCCTCACTGTGCCTCATCCCTTCACCATCAAACCTTTCATCCTCCTCATCCTTCCCTTTCTTGGAACTCTTCTGCAATCTCTGACACACTATCAACTGCTCTCCCTACCTCCCCCTCTCATCCTTCATCTTACCCTACTCCTCCCCTCCCCTGTCCTGTACCCGATGCTCCCCCTCTCTCTTCATTAACGGTATGGACCTCAAACATCCGGGGCCTTCGCTCAAACCTGACTGATCTCTCCATACAGGTTGCTTCTGACAATCCAGACTTGATCTGCTTAACAGACTTTCCTCCTTCAAGATGTCTCTGATTCCTTAATATCTCTTCCTGGTTACTCCCTCCTCTGGTATGATAGACCTGAGCCTCGGCCTGGTGGTGGGGTGGCTATCTTTATGAAAAACTCTCTTCCTCACTCTCCTTGCACTGCCCTCTCTCCTCCTCACCCCCATGAGTACCTCTCGCTACGGGTTCCTCTCCGCTACCACCTTTTGTTCATATGTGTTCTGTACCGTCCCCCAAACAGTGATGACTCCATCTACATTTCACTGTCTGACAACATGGACCAACTTCTATCCACTCATCCCAACTCTCTTCCTCATATGTGGTGACTTCAACTGTCATCATGCCAGCTGGTTGGGTGTGGGTTCCTCTCTCACCAGTCATGGCACCTCAGCAAAGGACTTCTGTGACTCACTGGGATTGACACAATCTGTCAATTTCCCGACCCGGATCTCAGTCAATGGAGTATCTTCTCTTCTAGACTTGGTTATGACAAACTTCCCTGCTAATGTCTGCTGCCCTTCTTCTGCTACAATCGGTTCTTCTGATCATGTGCTTGTCAAAGTGGACATCTCTCTGGCCATTCTCAGAGAGCCTCCTCAGCAACGATGAGTCTGGCATTTCACTCAGGCCGACTGGGACGGTCTTCAAGCAGCCATCAATCGTCTGGATTGGTCTCCCATCTCCACTGCCTCTGACATCAATTCTTCCTGGGAATTCTTCCAAAGCAAACCGATCTCTCTCATGCACAGATTTATCCCATCTCGCCTTCAGTTGTCTTACCCTTCCTCCCGTCCATGGTACACTGAATCTTGTGGTGAGGCAGTTGCCCTGAAACAACTTGCCTTTGCCTCTTGGAAGGCTAATCCAACTGAAGGCAATCTCAGTTCCTTCCACCAAGCTCGGAACAAGTGTGTGTCTACCCTCAGGAGTGCCAGGAAGCACTATCTCTCCTCACTCAAGAATGAACTCTCAAACCTGTCTCCTTCCTCCAAATCCTGGTGGTGTCTGGTCAAATCCGTTTCTGGTGTTTGTTCCCCCTCCATACCCTCCCTTACCTCAAATGGCCACACAGTTGACATCGCACGTGACAAAGCCGAATGCCTCAACTCTGTGTTTGCCTCAAAATCCTTAGTCCCAAACCCATCTCTCTCTGTTCCCACCTTTCCCAGTCGAACCCAACTGCTCCTGGACTCTGTGTCCTTCTCTCGTGACAAGGTGGAGGAGTTTTTGTCAAACCTCGACTCTGATTCTGCAACTGGACCAGACGGCATCAGCCCACGGGTCCTAAAATCCTGCTCTGCCGCTCTATCTCACCCTCTCTCTGTTCTTTTCACTCTATCTTTTGCTCAAGGTCATCTGCCAGCATCCTGGAAATCAGCAAACATTACTGCTTTACACAAAAAAGGTGCAAAAACAGATCATTGCAACTAAAGACCAATCAGCCTGCTCCCAATTATCAGCAAAGTCATGGAATCCATCATTGCCTCGGATATGAAATCTTTCCTCTTCTCCAATGGCTTGATCTCTAATCATCAATTTGGTTTCAGGCCAGGTCACTCTACTCTGGACATGCTGCTTCTGCTGTCTCAACAATGGATGGAGGTCCTCAATGCCAAACAGGAAATCAGAGCCGTCTCCCTTGACATATCACATGCCTTCGATACGGTCTGGCACCCAGCTCTGCTCACCAAACTCTCCTCCTATGGTATCCATGGAAATCTCCATGCATGGCTTGTGGACTTCCTCTCTGGTCGTAGTCAACGTGTGGCCCTGAATGGATTTCTCTCATCTCCCCTTCCTGTTCAGGCTGGAGTTCCCCAAGGCAGTGTGCTGGGCCCTGTGCTTTTTCTGGTCTTTATCAATGATCTCTCCGACTCTCTGGAAAATCCTCTATCTCTTTGCTGATGACTCCACTCTCTGCCGCTCCATTCCTCTTCCCTCAGATCGGCAGTCTGCAGCCTCCTCACTCTGAAGACCTGGACAAAATCACAGACTGGTCAAACAAGTGGAACATGTCTTTCAATCCTGACAAATCTCACACTCTTACTATGTCTCTCCGAAAAGATCGACTGGACAACCCTCCCATCTACTTTCTCAACAATCCTCTCCAAGAAGTTCTGTCACTCAAGCTTTTGGGTCTCACTATCTGCCATGATCTTTCTTGGGAAAACCACATTTCCAAGCTGGCCCCCAAAGTCAGTCGCCGACTGGGCATCCTCCGTCGTGCGAAGTCCTTCCTAGGCACACCTGAGCTCCTCACCACATACAAGGCTTTCATCCGCAGCTCAATGGAATACTGTTCTCCCCTGTGGGCTGGTGCTCCTGCCTCACACCTGGTTCGGCTTCACGCTGTTGAATCCAAAGCTTTCAGAATCATTGGAATCTCCCGCGATGAAGCTATCTCTGAGGGCCTTTCACTCACTCACCGCAGGCAGGTAGGTGGTCTTTGTCTTCTACCGACTCCTCTCCGGCCTTGCTCCCCCAGCTCTCTCTGTGTTCTGTCCCCCAAATATTCCTACAGGTCGCACAAGATCTGCCAGCCACCCTCTGATGGTTAAACTGCCGAAATCTCGGCTCTCTGCTCACCTTCACTCTTTCATTCCTCTTTTCTCCCACCTCTGGAACAAACTCCCACACTCACTTCAATCACACTCCTCCCTCCAGGTCTTTAAAACAGCTGTTCACCACCATCTCTTATCTTCCCCCATCCAAAACCTTGATCTTTTCTACCCCCACTAATTCACCCCAGATCCACCTTGTTTGAAATTCCAACTTCTTTCCTGGAAGTCCTGGCAGTGTCCATATGTTTTATACCTCTCCCACCCTCCCCCCTTCCCATGCCCCCCCCCAAAGCCCTCTCCCTCCCACAGTTCTCTCGATGTCTCCATGTCTCCATGTCTCTCGGTCCCTGCTCTCAAATGTTGTGTTTGTTTCCTTCCCCCTATCTCCCCATCTTGTCTACCGCTCCCGATGTTATTTGTTTTATGTGTCTGTTTGTCTTTCTGTGTGATTAATGTTCGCTCTTTCACGAGCCTCGATCTTGTATACAAAAAAGAAATTAAAAATATATATATAAAAAAATTAATTAAAATTGGGTCTTCGTCCGGGATTAAAATTCCCTAATAACATTTGTTCGGGATTGACTCAGATTGAAATTTGGGGTTCGTACTGTGGAGAAATTGGGGGCTCAGCTTTGCTGATTAAATTCCATAAATCTCGTACTGTGGATTAAATTCCCTAAATTTTGTCTGGGAAAGAATTCCCTAACATTCCCAGAATTCCCAAATTTGGAATTTTATTTTCCAACATTCCCAAATTTCCCCCCCAAAAAAATTTTGTTTAAAAAAAAAAAATTTGTGTGAAGGTTAACAGGTGTTAACTGATAGTCACCATGGTGTTTGACGCAGAAAGGTTTGCAGCGTCCCCTGGTGAGGCACAGTTCCAAGCGTTAAAAAAATCGGAACTTTTGATACTGGCCAAAACATTTTAGCTTGGAGGTCCGAGCTAATATGAAGAAAGCAGAGATGCAGACATTGGTGATAGAATCTCTGGTGGGACAAGGAACATGGAAAGAGGTAGCTTTGGATTGGTTACCCGAGGAACAAGAAAATGTGGAGCTCTGGAAAATGGAGATGCAACTGCAGAGCCAGGAAAGGTTAAAAGCAGAGGAAAGGAGAGCTGCAAGAGAACTCGAGGAAAAAAAGAGCAGAACAAGAACGAGAACTCGGAGAGAAGAGAAAAGGCAAGAGCAGAGGAAAGGAGAGTTGAAAGCGAACTCGAGGAAAAAAGAATAGCACAGGAAAGAGAACTCGAAAAGAAGAGAAAAGGGAAAAGCGGAGGAGAGAAAAGCCGAAAGGGAGTTAAGGGAACGTAACGTGGAGCTTCAGAATGAAATTAAGTGCAAAGAGCTGGAGTTAAGGAGAGAACGGGGAGAGGTACCATCCATGCCGGCTAGTTCGACAACTAGTCAGAACACCTGGGATGTTGGTAGACATGTGAGGCTGGTTCCACTCTTCAATGAAAAGGAGGTAGCCAAGTCTTTTTTTACACTTTCAGAAAGTGGCTCGAATGCTAAAATGGCCTGAGGAGTCCTGGACCATGTTAGTGCAAAGTGTTCTGGTGGGTAAAGCTCAAGATATATTTTTGGCTCTACCGATTGACCAATGTGCAGATTATGAGATAGTGAAGAAAACCATTCTCAAAGCCTATGAATTGGTCCCTGAAGCTTACCGGCAAAAATTCCGGAATGTCAGGAAGAGGGAGAGTGAGACCCATGTGGAGTTTGCCAGAATGAAAGAAACCATGTTTGATCGGTGGTGTGATTCAAAAGGGGTTGGGAAAGACTTCGAACTATTGCGACAATTGATCCTGTTGGAGGAATTACAACAGTGTGTCCACGAGGACATTAAAGTACATCTGGAGGAAAGGAAAGTACCAAAGTTGTATGAGGCAGCAACCATGGCAGATGACTATGCCTTAGCAGACACGATGAGGTTCCATAAGCCTAACTTCCCGCATAGAGTTCGCCCAGAGAGTTATGATACATCCGGTGCAGAGAACGAAGATTCATGGGGGCGGCCTAGAGATGACTGAGGACAGATCTGATTCCGCGACTCTTAGGGATCAGCGGTCTACAGTTCCAAGACGGACTTATCCTCCGGGGGGCTGGAGACAAACCACGACTTTCTCCTCCGGGCCTACTTGCGCGTTTTGCAAGAAACCTGGACACTTGATGTCCCGATGTTATGCTATGGAAAGGCAAAATCAGGAGCGGAGTCAGACTAGTACAACTCCGAATGCAATGGCAAATGTGAGAAATCGCCCTCAAAAGGGTTACCAACCATTTATTTCAGAGGGGTTTGTGTCACTGGATGGAGACTCGACTAACCAGAAACCGGTTAGGGTATTGAGGGACACAGGAGCACATCAATCTTTGATGCTTGAAGGCATTTTGGCAATGTCAGAGAAGACGGCAACTGGTGTTAGTGTTCGTTTACAGGGGGTTGGTGGCTGTCTTAAAGCTCCACTTCATGTCATCCATTTAGAGTCTGATTTGGTGTCAGGACCGGTCACCGTAGGTCTACAAGCCACTCTTCCTGTAGAGGGAGTATCTTTTGTTACCGGGAATGATTTGGCTGGTGGTCAAGTTTCTGGTAACCCGATGTTTGTTAAAAGCCGAGTATGGAAAGTAACACTACCTAAGTGTTAAGCACAGTGTCGAGGGGATGGAGGCAATGTTGGCAAGCTCTTTGTAGGTGGACTGAACTTCAAAACAAGGAAAGATGTTCTGGCCTCTGTTTTCGGCAAATATGGCCCGCTTTTGGAAGTGCTGCTGATAAAAGACAGGGAGACACAAAAGTCAAGAGGGTTTGGCTTTGTCACGTTTGAAAACACAAAGGACGCCAGAGATGCAGAAAAGGATCTGAATAACAAGGAGTTGGAGGGTCGGACCATAACAGTAGAGAAGGCATTTCATAGGTGTCGAGGGGGCTACAGAGGACAATGTGGAAGTAGTGGTTTTGGTGGTGGCCACCGTCGATATTACTATGGAGGCTCCCAGAGTTACGGCAGCTCCCGAAGGAATGATTTATCAGAGTAGTGGCCGAGAGGGAGACCGCTATTCATGTGACTACAGTGACAAGTGGTCCAACCGTGATTATTATGAAAGTTCGGAAGAGTTGAAGCACTGAATGCTGCGGAGCAGCTGAGCCAAGATTCCTACACGGATTAACCGTGAATGCCACGTTCCTAAAGGCGTCCATGTAGTGAACTTTCCTACATGGATTAACCGTGAACTCCACGTTCCTAAAGGCGTCCATGTAGTTAACTTTCCTACATGGATTAACCGTGAACTCCACGTTCCTGAAGGCGTCCATGTAGTGAATACTTCCAGGCCTCACCACCCAACCAACATGGAACCTGGCTCTCAGCTCAGCCTCCTGGAAAAAGTGCTGTAGATTTGCTTGACTTTGGATTTTTGATCACAACCCCTCAACCTTCATTCAAAAGAAACTAAAAGTAAAAAATCAGAGGGTGCTGAGATGGAGTTTGGTTTTGCAGGAGTCCAACTGGGAAATTGAACATGTAAAGGGCAGGGGCAATGTCATTGTTGACACTTTGTCCAGAGTGAATTCACTTTGGAAATCTCTGTGGGTTGTTCGAAGTTTTGTTGCTTTATTTTTGGGGAATATTGAGTATTGTTGCCCACGGGAATTGATGATTTGTGTTGTGAGTTTACTTTTGTTTGTTTAAAGAGTTTGCGTGCAAAGAAAGTTTTCGCTGTGTTCAAACATTCTTTCTTGAGGGGGGGAAGTGTTACGGATTCATCACTTCCATTGTTGGGGTTTTCCTCCACTTGAAATATTTCTGATTCAATGTACTATTATTGTCTTCCAAAGGTTTATTGTTTATGAACTGTTTTCAAAAGGTAAAAAGAATTAATATTTTAAATTAAACCGGAACCGGATGACGACGAGGAGGAAGAAGAGGAAGAAAAAGACAGAAGGCGTGGCGAGTGAAGTCGGACAAGACGCGTGGCTTCCAGCTCCGTAGCGAGCGTTATCGAACGAAAGTCGCGAGTGAACTTTGAGTTTCCTTGAAAGGAATTTCCTGCGATAGGTGTTATCGCTGGAGGATTCAGAAACCTGCGTAGTCAGGTTTAGACGTGGAGATTCTGAAGAATCCTCGCCGGGTCGCTTCGTCTCAAGTAAGAGCCGTCGGCCATTTTGATCCTCGCGCTTCGTTCACCGAAAAAGGTTTTTGCTACGCGTCAGCTTTTCTCACCATCCTGTCGTCTGTCGGGGATGTGTGTGCGCAAACGCTGCGTTTGAAGATTATGCTGCGGTTCGCTGATTGAACTGTGAAAATGCCCATCAAGTTTGCCTTTGGTTTTGGACCACGTGACTTGCTACGCTTTGCCTACGCTTACGCCTCGTCAGCATCAACGGGGTTCGGGTCTCGATTCGATCTCGCTCTGACACTCGCTGGAGGGGATCACCTTTGAGTTATAGAGACATTGAGGAGTGTTCTTTTTCACTCACTTGGAGCACAGTGAGTTATCTTACTTTAGCTGATGGTACCATCATAAAATGTATTGAGTGTACTTTTGATTGCCATTGGTTGTATCGTTATTCCTGTGTGATTTTTAATACAATATTTGTTCGTTTATAATCATTGGTGTGGTTTCACTATTGATTTCTGACACAGAATAATATATTTTTCTGCCGTGGCTCCTCTAGGGGCTCGGAGGTACATCGTGACCAGGGGGTTGGGGAGGAGCACGTAACACAAGTTTGAACAAAACTGGAAAATGCATATTCAATAAATGGTGGAGGATACATTTAAGTTACAAAATGGCCGCCAGTCGGCAATTTTTCACAACATAGAAATGGTTTTTCTCACCTCCCCCCCACCATCCTCCCTCTCTGCACATTCCCCCCTCCCACCTCCGGCACCCCACTCTCGACAATGCAGGCTGCTTCCGGAGGGATTGGGTGTTCCGAGCTATTTCAAATCCCCGCTCTCTAATGCCTCCCTTTAGAGGGGGTCAGTAAAGCATTTTTACTATTCCAGGTACACAGTGCAAAATTGCAAGTCATTTTCATAGCCAACTTGTAAACCGTCTCTCAACACTATTGGGTGGTGCTACATGATACACATTTAGATAGAGAATTTGCTTCCCCCTCCAGTAAACACGAGGGTGTAAAACACCCGTTCCATCCTGGAGTGGCTTGTAAGGAGGGGCCTTGTTGTGAGGATGTGAGGGTTGGAAGAAATATATTTTATGCCATGGCTAGAATGAATCTCTCCTCTCTCCAGCAGGAGTCAGGTCAGGCTAGGTTAGCTCAGGGAACACGTGTCGGAGCAGCACGTCACCATATCCACTTTCCACTGATACTCCAGGGGGCCCATATGGCCACCCACCCCCCCCCCCCCCCTCCCAGGCAAATTCCAGGTCCATCCCCATTTCCTTGAGATACCGATCAACCTGTCGTAACCACAAGGCATGTGGTCGTCCTCTTGGCCTCATCCATTCGTGAGGGTCCCTCACTGAGAGAATCTGGTGAGCAGGATCAGCATCAGGAAAATGAGCCACATGCCCATACAGATGCAGCTGATACTCACTGACTTATACAGGTAACAAATCTTATTTGAGTCTCTCAGTAAAACACTCATGAGACACAAAGTCGAACCAGTGATAGCCAAGGATTCTCCAAAGAAACCTGGTACCAATGGAGTTAAGTCTTTGTCTTATATCCTTTGTTGGAGTTAAAGTCTTACATCCATGGAGCAATACTGCAAACACCAAGAACTTAAAGGCTCAGACTTTCATCCTCCTGCAAAGGGACTGACAATGCCACAGCCCATGGTTCGGTAAAACAAAAGCCAAAGGACATGAGTATCACTGCCAAGGTAAGTGAATCTCACTGTAACCTCAACATTCTCACTACAGACAGGACCAGACAAAATATCAGCATTCAATATGTCATTGAAAGCCTGAATCTTACTCTTGAACCAGGAGATCCATAATCCCAGTTGTTCAGACTCCTCATTCAGCACCTTGAAGTTCCCCGTAAGGATGTCTAGAGTCTCCACAAGGATGACTGAATCATCTGCGAAATCAAGGTGAGAGATCTTGACATTCCCAAATGATGCACCACATTTTATTATCTCTAACATCTTCCTCAGAATCCAGTCCATACAAGTGCTAAAATGTGTGGGGGCCAGTACACACCCCTGACAAACTCCAGTAACAACTCAAAATAAGTCAGATAAAACCACCACACATCACAGCACTCTCAGTACCAGAGTAGAGTTCAAACATTAGATCGATTAGGTTTGGTTGCACCCCATGAAGGCCGATGATCTTCTGGATGCCATCCCGAGTGAATAAATCAAACTCTTTGCAGAGATCAACATAGACTGCAAACAGGCTGTGCTGAAAAGCGCCTGAGTTCGGTGGGGGCCCAAAAGCAAGAATACGGTCAACCCTTGACTTCTTTAATTAAAGTCAGCCAGTTCTGGCAGCTGGTGCTCAAGCAGATGGTGGCAAACCAGATCAAGAATTACCTGAGCAAAGACCTTACCTGGCACTGAAAGCAGCATCACACCCCCAGTAGTTATTGCGGTACTGGCACTCACCCTTCCCGTTCCAGAGAGGGACAACAAGGCCCATCTTCCAGTCAGATGGGATTATGCCTGTGCTCCAAACAGAAACTGCATGCAACCACATAAGTACAGCATTTCCACCAGCCTTAAGAAGTTCAGCATGGATGCCAAAGATCGCAGGAGCTTTGCCCCCTTTCAACTGGTTCACCGCAGCCTTTCCACAAACGAAGGCAAATCACAGTTGATTGAAGGGTCAACACTCCTGACATCCAACTCAACAGCCGGTGGGTCAGCCTGGTAAAGCCACTCAAAGTAACCAACCAGCGGGTCTTGATTTCAGACTCCACTGTCAAGAGATCACCACCCTCTACTCTGACTGCAGTACACCGAGGGGCAGATTTGGAGGAATGCAATGCATGGATTATCCTGCAAGCAGGATGAGAATCACATGACCACAAGTGATGCTCTACATAGGCCTCCTTGTCCACCCTCAGTGAACATACAGTTTTATGCCTCAGCTCCCTGAACAGCTCAGTTCTGCATTCAAGCCTGCAACACTGGGCAATGGTATTCAGTGTCCTTTGGCAGACAAAGTTCCTCCTCACCTGAAGGTGGGTTCCAACACACCCACTGGCACCATCAAGGATGGTAGGTAGGCACTTCACAACTCTTCAGTATCCCCTGAAACATCCAGACCTCACCAAATCCCTTCTCAACCTGTTCGCAAACTCCTCAGCTACCCTTTCATCCTTGAGCTTGCCAACATCCAGCCTCGGCCTGGATGGTACCATTCTCCTGGATTTGAGCCGCAGTTTCAGAGTTGCTAAAACAATCCTGAGATTGGTACTAAGGAACTGAGTACTCTGCTAGACCCTGCAAATCTTGACCAACCTCCAGTGACCAGCCACGATAACAAGGTCAATCTCCTTTTCCACATCACCAGCATTGGAATACCAAGTCCAGTGACGTAGCTGTGGGTTCTGAAACCATGAACCAGCCACCCTAAGTCCATGACATCTTTCAAAATAAAAGAACTTAGTGCTATTCTTCTTCCTGGTTCTAGGCCCATGGGAACCAACACGTGTCTCATAAGCATCCCTATCAGTGCCAGTTGGATGATATCGCCTGGGGCACTGATCAACCAGCAACTTGAATGTGGCATAGAATGTCTCCTTCTCAGTGAGATCACTCGTCTCAGTCGAAGCATATACACAGACTAGGGAAATGACACCCAGAGAGTGACGAATCCTCAGTCTCATAACACTTGACTGGTGTTACCTCAATTCCCATAGGAGTCATCTTGTCGGACACAGCTACAGCACCGCCCTGGGAATGGAAACCATCAGAGCGACCAGACTAGTAGGTGTAGCCACCCACCACGATCTCACCACTATCCAGTTTCTAAACCTCAGAAAGTGCTGCAATACTATTATTCAAATGCTGGAGCTCAGATGACAGTAGAGACAGGTGATCATCCTCACTTTGAGTGAGGACATTCCAGGCACCCACCCAAAGGGGCCACCTCAGGTGCACCAGAGGAAGCTGCTGTCTGGTGCACGACACCTCAGAACCACCCCGACACATACCACTACAACCCGGGAAGATACATAAAAGCAACTGCATCTCCCCTCTCCGTCTTTGCCCCCCTCCCTGCCCTCCCCATCCAGGCTACTCCAGGAGGGAGCAGATGTTTCTACCTACATCAAAAAGAGCTTGTTCAATATCCACCAGATTTGCATACGTGCTCGTTGTACCTGTGTTACGGCCTGAAGCACACCAAGCCAAGCCTTCAATCACACTATCTTTATTTATGGATTATCACAAGAACAATCTCTTCCTACACATAAAACCAAGAAGGGAGAAAAGAGGGAAAACCCAGAGTAGGCCAGTCCAAGAGTAGGAAGGTCCAAGAGTAGGCAGGTCCAAGAGTAGGCAGGTCCAAGAGTAGGCAGGTCCAAGAGTAGGCAGGTCCAAGAGTAGGCAGGTCCAAGAGTAGGCAGGTCCAAGAGTAGGCAGGTCCAAGAGTAGGCAGGTCCAAGAGTAGGCAGGTCCAAGAGCAGGCAGGTCCAAGAGCAGGCAGGTCCAAGAGCAGGCAGGTCCAAGAGCAGGCAGGTCCAAGAGCAGGCAGGTCCACGAGCAGGCAGGTCCACGAGCAGGCAGGTCCAAGAGCAGGCAGGTCCAAGAGCAGGCAGGTCCAAGAGCAGGCAGGTCCAAGAGCAGGCAGGTCCAAGAGCAGGCAGGTCTAAGAGTAGGCCCCAATGCAGGCCCAACAGTAGGCCCCAGGGCAGGCCCAGTGGTAGGCCCCAGTGCAGGCCCAGCACGAGAGGGTAGGAGCAGGCAAGTCCATGAGTAGGCCCCAATGCAGGCCCAACAGTAGGCACCAGGGCAGGCGCAGTGGTAGGCCCCAATGCAGGCCCAACAGTGGGCCACCATGCAGGCCCAGCATGAGAGGGTATGAGTAGGCAAGTCCACGAGTAGGCCCCAATGCAGGGCCAACAGTAGGCCCCAGGGCAGGCACAGTGGTATGCCTCAGTGCAGGCCCAGCACGAGAGGGTAGGAGTGGGCAAGTCCACGAGTAGGCCCCAAGGCAGTAGAGGTACGGCAGCAAGAGTTCAATCAACGTCACCCTTCAGGTAGAGAGGCGGCTGCAGGGGGGTTGATCCGGCATACCCTTCAGGTGGAGAGATTGCAACTGGAAACTCTACAACCCCCGAAAAAGCACTCCGCCATGAGCCCTCCTCCAAAATTGCCACTCTCTCCTCTGAATCACCTTCCTGACCTCTCCCCAGCCCCACAGCCAATCATAGGCTTTATACACATGGACCAAACCACTTGGTCTAACTCACAGGGGGGGGGGGGAAGAAGAAAAAGGTCACAGACCGTAACACTTCCCCCCCTTAAAGAAGAAAACTTTAACCCAAGAAAAGTTTTCTTTTACAAAGGCAGGTTAGTCTTAACCCAGCATTAACAGTGCAATAAACAAACAGCCACCTCTCATTGTGACATTTACAGGCATCATAGCAAACATGCAGGGGCATGAAAAATATCTTAAGCTCGAGATAGAGCATCTGCAATGACATTATCTTGACCCAAAATATGCACAATTTTCAAGAGGTACGGTTGTACTAAAAGCCCCCCATTGGTTCCCTCTCAGGGGGTTGTAGAGCAACGCTGTCTAATTCGCTAGAGTCAATATCTTGATGCTTTATATGACCTACCAATTGGCCAGCCGAGGTTAGCCTCACGCTCATAGTACCTTTTAAGAATATTAACATGGCACACCCGGCGGGGTTTCCATCTGTCATGGGTCCGCACCACGTAGTTCACCTCACTCAGCGGTTTTTTGGACCAGGTAGGGACCGCTAAACTTAGCCAATGGAGGCTCCCCAGGCAGCGGTAATAAAACTAGCACTTGGTCTCCAGGCCTAAAATTACGAGCTATCTTTCTTCTGATTCTATCTGGGCTAATTCCAAGGCTTCACTCCTCCATTTTACCCATGGTTCTAAACCCATGCAACTAACAATAGCCGAAACAATCTCTGCCTTTTTCATACGAGATGTCCCACTAACCCCAAGATGATCAGCTACAGCTAGTAACTCTACCTTAAGTAACAATTCTACATCTTGCACCAATAGCCCCTTCTGCTCCACAAATTCCTTCACTTCAAAATCCATCTCCTCAGCCATGGTGTATGACTGCAGTAAATATAGAAGTATCAGTACCGTAAACAAAAGTCAAATTATCTGCCAATGAGAAAACTTACTACTGCCAAAAAAAAAAAAAATCCAAGACATGTATCACATAATCCAGATCCCGGACGAGCCCCCAATTTGTTACGGCCTGAGGCACACCAAGCCAAGCCTTCAATCACACTATCTTTATTTATGGATTATCACACGAACAATCTCTTCCTACACATAAAACCAAGAAGGGAGAAAAGAGGGAAAAACCAGAGTAGGCAGGTCCAAGAGTAGGCAGGTCCAAGAGTAGGCAGGTCCAAGAGTAGGCAGGTCCAAGAGTAGGCAGGTCCAAGAGTAGGCAGGTCCAAGAGTAGGCAGGTCCAAGAGTAGGCAGGTCCAAGAGTAGGCAGGTCCAAGAGTAGGCAGGTCCAAGAGTAGGCAGGTCCAAGAGTAGGCAGGTCCAAGAGTAGGCAGGTCCAAGAGTAGGCAGGTCCAAGAGTAGGCAGGTCCAAGAGTAGGCAGGTCCAAGAGTAGGCAGGTCCAAGAGTAGGCAGGTCCAAGATTAGGCAGGTCCAAGATTAGGCAGGTCCAAGAGTAGGCAGGTCCACGAGTAGGAAGGTCCACGAGTAGTCAGGTCCACGAGTAGTCAGGTCCACGAGTAGGCAGTTCCACGAGTGGGCCCCAATGCAGGCCCAACAGTAGGCCACAGGGCAGGCCCAATGGTACGCCCCAGTGCAGGCCCAGCACGAGAGGGTAGGAGTAGGCAAGTCCACGTGTAGGCCCTAATGCAGGCCCAGTGGTAGGCCCCAGTGCAGGCCCAGCACGAGATGGTATGAGTAGGCAAGTCCACGAGTAGGCCCTAATGCAGGCCCAACAGTCAGCCCCAGGGCCAGCCCAGTGGTAAGCCCCAGTGCAGGCCCAGTGGTAGGCTCCAGTGCAGGCCACGCACGAGAGGGTAGGAGTAGGCAAGTCCACGAGTAGGCCCCAAGGCAGTAGAGATACGGCAGCAAGAGTTTGATCAACGTCACCCTTCAGGTAGAGAGGCGGCTGCAGGGGGGTTGATCCAGCATACCCTTCAGGTGGAAAGATTGCAGCTGGAAACTCTAAAACCCCCCCAAAAAAGCACTCCGCCATGAGCCCTCCTCCAAAATGGCCATGAGCCCTCCTCCAAAATGGCCGAGCCGTCCTCCAAAATGGCCACTCCCTCCTCTGAATCACCTTCCTGGCCCCTCCCCTGCCTCACAGCCAATCATATAGGCTTTATACACATGGACCAAACCACTTGGTTCTAACTCACAGGGGGGTGGAAGAAGAAAAAGGTCACAGACCGTAACACCTGGGTCAGGTCATGGGCATTAAATACTACCTCCTCCCCTTCCCGGGTTCCCAAGGGGGGATGGAGGAAGCAAATTCTCTACATATATGTGTATCGTGTAGTAGTGCTACCTGATGGTAGTTGGAGATGGTGTTATATGACAGCTGTGGGGCTGACTAGGAATTTTGCGCTGTATATTTGGCAGAGTAAAAGTGCTTCACTGACCTCCACCAAAAAGAGGGAGTATTACGCTCCAGTAAGCAGCAGAAGTTCCTTGTGGTGTAAAAACAACAATCCAAGTGAGCGACTGATATTACAAGGCTCAAAATAGATAGAAGAATTGTTTTATCCTAATCACGTGTATTCATCACATCAAGAAACAACACTCAAAACAAGTGTTTAATGCCGTTTTTAAATTTATTTGCACAATATAAGCATGGAAAGTGCGGAAAGACAGACATATGATGCGGAATGCAAACGCGGCCATTGCTGGAAGAAAGAAGATGAAGCTGAGAACAAGCAGGCAAAGGTGGACATGCATCGCACTGCCAATTGGCGGGCACATCGGACAACACAGGACACACGACGGGACAAGTCACCGCTTCAAAAGCGTGCACGATGAACACATTGGGAGACGGAATGCTTAGCAGCTCTTTCGTCGCTTCTTCTTCTTCTGGATTTGAGGGTTTTGCTATAGGCACTGATTCCAACTCACCGCCTGCGGGTTTGATAAATAAATTATATCGGGTTCTCATTCACTGTAACACGCAGATTAGCGCCTGAGCTGCTATTAGCAATTCCCACACGCGTACTGTATTTACAAAAAGGCTGGCTCAGTTTATTACGTAATGCATAAAAACGCCTTCGGCTCAGAACTCGCATCTAGCGGAAATAATTCGGAACACGCTTTGACTTGAAGACGACACAAAATCCACGAACCGGAAGTGACGTCACAATCAAAAGACGGGCGTCAACTCAAAAGGTACAGCTTATGGCCATCCCACGCATGGCCATGGAACGGTAGGAAGATTAATATTCCCTGGATTTTCCGGAACACCATGCTAGCCAGGTGGAGTACACCTGAATGAGTTGCGTCAAACAATATACGTTCATATTATTTATTACGTGGCGTTTTTGGCATTGTGTACCCTACCCTGACCTTCCTAATGGTGCGCATCGACCTCTGAGTCGGAAGCACCTTTTTGTTTTGCATCGGCAATGGACGCAAGTCGCAACAACATCATGCATTTTGTGAGTAGCACCGAAAACCTTGCGGCGATCGTCTCGTGTGGCGAGACGGGTGCTCGGACGAGGCTCCACCAAATGTTGCAAAAAAAAAAAAAACAACATGGCCGCAATCCTTGCTCTCTGCATATCTGCGGGCATGCACGTCTTTCAACGACACTATGATCTTTCCGCAGGCAAACGGCCATGCACTTGTGTGTGCAAATCGACAGCCCGGAGCCCGTGCCTGAGGGTGTTGCGAGTAGGAGGGTACGAGCAAGGCTGGTCTCTAAGTAAGCTAGAAGGAATAAAACTCCAAATAGTTGAAGTGTTGCAAGGTTCAAGTTGCAATTGGTGTTTGCAATGTTGTTGTTTGTTGCAATGACCGAAACCTCGGACACTTCTAACAGTGTCCTCCAATGTTGTGGTTCTATTACAAGCAAGCTGGTCGGAGGGGTCACTTCCTAATCGAGGTTGTAATATAACTTGATAAACCAAGCAACCATTATATAATTGTCTTCTTCACTAACATGACCCTTAATTGTCGTAGAACAACACACGTGTCTACTTTGACATCTTTTCAAATAGAACGATGCGCTAAATTTTGACAGCCATCTTTAAAAACAACTAATTGATAATAGAGCAGGATTTTTTTTTTTTCCCCCAACAAGAATTGCAATTTCTAAGTGACTTCTGCAAAAAGTGTACCAAGTAGAAACCACTGATGGATAAACCCCCCTGTAAAAATTAAACAAACCTAGTTGCAGAATGGCGATGAAGTTTAAACTGAAAGTTCCTGATTGGGTGTCCTGTCTTACATCTGCATTTCCACAGCCAATTGCAGACCATCAAAGGCAAGATGTGGCAGTTTATACCTGTGGGAAATTTGCTTCTTAATATTTTATCATTGGGATTTAAAGTGAAAAAATATGTTCAATCAGATGAAGTAAATTTAAGGTTTTGAAATTTGAATAAAGTTTCCATTTCGTGAAAGTCAGAGTGGAAATTGCAACACAACTGGATGAGTTTACGCATGGAATGGGTGGCATCAGCACACAGTGACAGTTACACACATAAACACATTGAATAAAATAAATGATGGAGTACACCTATAAATGACATTTCCTGATCAAAACGGAAGAATGGGTACACTGTATACATGTTACTGATTTCTTTTTCCAGTGAACATTGCTTCAGCAGGGTCCTGCAGTGGACACACAGAACGGGATGATTGCGAAACCCTGCAAGTGATGTGAGGAGGACAACGCATCATCTGCCACGAGGACAGAACTAGCAGCTGCGCGACAGCTTCAGAATGAGTTCCACTGAAGCTCATAATTCCAGCTCTGAGAGCCAACACTAAACAATGCATTTTGGCAACAACAAAAAAATGCATCACAATCATGACTGCCAAAGGTGTGATGGCAATGGTCTTCAACGTATTTGGCAAGTTCATTACCATGCGCATTTGTCAACTTCCATTATTTGGCCGCAGTTCTGATATCCTATGCACCTCATTAAGTTCTGCAACCCCAGTCTGTGTTCTTGCTTCCTCGGTGTGATGTGATGTGTATACAATTGGCTTTGTGCATGCAACCTGGGCAGGTATAGTTGCTGTCCATTGAGACACACCTTCGCACCTCCTTTCAGTGCCTGTTTCCTGTGCTGTAGTTTGATATGCTGCATCTGCAGTGCCCATGGTGAGTGCAATTCCAGGGCCCAACCGGTGGCTATGTTGCCTCAGTTCTGCTCGTTTCGCATTGTGTTGCACATCTGTTGCTTCTCCTTGGCTCGATATGTTCAGCCTGCAGATCGATGAATTTGCTGAGTTGTTTGTATTTTGTTCCCCAATGCTGAAGCCAAATTTTCCCAACTGTGGTGTGCTTGCAGGCAGAATAGGCTTGATTCCATGGGATTGTGTAGGTCTGCCAAACATGCATCCTGCATAAGGAGGAGAGGTTGGAGTCCTGATGCCTCCCTCCACCTCAGGAAAATCTGTGACACAGCTGATAAAGCTGTCCACACTTGATGTGCTTCGCATGTCTGGGACAGGGTCTACAGCAGGTGTCCGGAGTAATGGCTGAGCAGCAAGGCAAGAAATAACATCTTCCATTTCCAGCATGTCTTGTCGGTCAGATTCCTTGCATGAGCGGTTACCTTTGTCATTATGTGAATCCATAGTCGTGGCTAATGTTGCCATTCCACTGTACATATCTTGCAACCCTTGCACATCTAAGTGCTGAGGTGCAGATGCAACACGCAGAGAGGCAGGGCGAATCTTTGTTGGGAATTGATTGAGCTCAGCCGAAAGAGTATTGGGACGTTTTGGGGACAATGAATCTTTGCGTTGACTGCTGGGTGATACAGAACACAAGCCTGGGTTATCATTCTTGCTTTGTGTGTCAGTACTGCCTTGCTCTACAACAACATCAACCAGGTCAAGGTTCCGGGTAAACGTGTCCTTCAAGTTCATGGAGACAATGCTGCCATTTCTTCGGGCCCTATCGAGCGCTTCACGGCGCTTGACGGCTTTTTCTTGTCGTTTCTGTTCCTTGTAGAATTCAGAAAAGTTGTTGACTATTATAGGTATGGGTAGAGCAATAACTAAGACACCAGCAATGCAGCAAAGCCCACCCACTATCTTTCCCAAAAGTGTCTTTGGGTAGATGTCCCCATAGCCAACAGTCGTCATGGTTATGGTGGCCCACCAAAATGAGGCTGGGATACTACTGAACTTTGTGTAAGGCTCATCTTTTTCAGCAAAGAATGCCAGGCTGGAAAATATCATGATGCCCATAGCTAAAAAAAGTATGAGGAGGCCCAGCTCATTGTAGCTCCTGCGTAGGGTGAAACCGAGTGACTGTAGACCAGTTGAGTGGCGAGCGAGCTTGAGGATACGAAGAATTCTCATAATGCGAAAAATCTGAATAACTCGGCGAACGTTGTGGAACTGCGTGAGACTGCGGTTTGATTCAGTGAGGAAAATGGTAACATAATAAGGTAGGATGGCAAGTAAGTCAATGACATTGAGAGCACCCTTGAAGAATTTCCACTTGTTAGGGGATGAGAGAAAGCGGAGAAGATATTCCATAGTGAACCACGCGATGCATACGGCCTCCACATGAGCCAGTGTTGGGTTGTCAGTTGACTGTCCAAAGTCGTCCAATGCTTGTAACTCTGGTAGTGTGTTGAGGGACAGCGCCACAGTGGACAGAATGATGAACAGGATGGAGATTATGGCCAGCACCTGAAGAACAAGAATGTGGGAGAAAACAACATCAATAATTGGCAAATATGATTTTCCTCGAGGGATTTTTTTTTGTTTATCTGTTTTTATTCCACATATTTGGTGAAAAAGACCAGAATTTATAACTAGAAAGCATCTCAAAATGCAAGGCTCATCGGCGTCCACTTTGGAGTCTAACTAAACTTGATGCAAACAGAAGTTTAAAAAAATGTACATTCTATTCATTTGTGTTCTCCATATTCTCCATATTCTCATAATAAAAGATTTGTTGAAGATTTGATGACAAAAGCTCAATGGTAAAAAATGTTATGGCCTGGACATACCAGAAGCTCAATGATAAATAAATAAAGAAACACAGAAGCAATAAAAAACAGCCGTTCCATGCTTGACGCCTGTGGCAGCGCTAATAAAGGATATTTATAATCAACATGACTTTGCCCTTTCTCATTTGAATTTTTAATTATTTTCTCCATATTCTCATAATAAAAGTTTGTTGAAATTTCGATGACAAAAGCTCAAATGGTAAAAATAAGTTATGGCCTGGACATGCACACACACACACACACACACACACACACACACACACACACACACACACACACACACGAAGGTGGATACTTTGAGTTGGTGGATACTATAAATAAGGTGGATACTATAAATAAGGTGGATACTATAAATGGACGAGTTGTGTGTGTGTGTGTGTGTGTATGTGTGTGGCATGTTTTTTGTGGTGTTCTATTATAGCTTTCTGATGTGGAATATGATACACCAATATGATCGTCATGATATCCTGAGTCGATTAGGATCATTAACTACAAATAATCCAGAAGAATTCCCATATTTTAACCGCACACCATGTTAAGGTGTATAGAGCAGCTTAATCGGTCTGTCGAAGAATGCAAACAGATTAAATGTCCACACCAATAACAATTTTGAAGATTTAATTATTTGGAGGAGATTCACTCGAATATAACAAGGATTACAACAAAGTACTATACGAACAGGACTCAACGCAAATGTTCCAGGAATCTTCTGAATTGTCTTTATTGGAGATTCATTTATATAGTCGACTTGGACAAATAAATAGGCAGAATCGGGCTGTCTTTGAAGTGGAAGTGTGAAGGGAGGGGAAAGATTGGGGGATCTGATCTTGAAAAAAAATTACGTCCATATGTAAGCCATCATTTTGTTATCTGTGCGCTAAGTTCAAACAAAATCGGTAAATGCATGTCCGAGAAATGGTTGTTTTTTTTTTTACAACTAAAATGGCCGCGTCTATTAGTCGGCCATCTTTGATCAGATTGCAAAATAAAGTGAAATGCACATGTCTGCATCATGTATTGTCTTTGTGCCGAGATTGAACAAAATTGGTCCATGCATGTCCGAGAAATGGATGAGGATGTGTTCAACATCGGTTTTTACAACTTAAATGGCTGCCAGTCGGCCATCTTTGATTGCATCACGAAACTAAATGATGTGCATATGTTTGTCATCATGTATTGGCTTTATGACAAGTATGAACAAAATCGGTTGGGCACTGATGCACGGACAGATGGATGAGACCCAATCCATAAGCCTGCCATGTCACTTTCATCATCCTGGAATGTCTTAACTTGTTATTTTCTCGTTCAACACTTGCCTTAACCTGTTCCTTACACCTTGTGTAAATAAAATATGCCTTGCTATAATGTTTATTTCTAGTACCCGACTGCAAAGCCGCAATGAGCCGGCGAAGCCAAAGCCTCTTGCCACTATTTTACCCATCACTATGGCATCAGTAGGTTAGGTAGTTGGTAGTAGGTAGGTGTAGTAGGTACCGTACCTAGTTCAAAATGACACCATTTGCATTCTGGATGAGATTAAAATTTATAAAATTTCCTTCTTGATTAATTCGGTGAATTCCGTCTCAACTTCGGATATTTCCGGCCGTGAAAAACTATCCTCTACGGCCGCGAAATTTCTAAAAAATCATTCTTCTTCAATTTGAGAATATTTGACGCTGTTTTCAGCGTCCGAAATGTGGTAAAAAGCTTTTTTGAAATAATTTTTCAAATGCTCGAATCTCATTGGTTCCGGTAATTGTTGACAATTTTCGTTGAAGATAACCAGGGCCCGTGTGGGCCCGGGGAACGAAGTTGGTCTTAAAGTATTTTAATTACAAATTAGAGGTGCATAAGATTGTGAATCAAACAAAGACGGGTGAAACAAACTCCTATTGAACTTTTTCACAATTTTTTTAGGCATACTTCCGCATCCGGAAGATGGCGGCCTCCATTGAGTGATTTGGTTTTTAATATATTTTTTCAAATGCTCGAATCTCATTGGTTCCGGTGTTTTTTGTGACGATTTTCGTTGAAGATAACCAGGCCCGTGCGGGCCGAGGTTGGTCTTAAAGTATTTTAATTACAAATTAGAGGTGCATAAGATTGTAAAACAAAAAAAGACGGGTGAAACAAACTCCTACTGAACTTTTTTCAATTTGTTATGCATACTTCCGCATCCGCAAGATGGCGGGCTCCATTGAGCGATTTGGTGCGGCAAAGCTTCGAAATTCTCAAGGGATCCAGCAAAATCTGGCTTTTCAACATAATACATACGGGTTCATTCACAACACCGGCTTCGCCGGCTATTATTGGCCATATCTTTGTCATACTCTCTTTTGGCTTACCAAGTTGTCTTAACTATCTTTTGTTTGCTGATATGAGTCTTACTCTGGTCGTGCTATTATATCCTGGAATAAACCAGAGTTTTGCTTGCTTGCTTGATGTAAGCTCCATTACTCTGCAAGAGGGTGGGAAAAGCTCCACCCCTCTTCTCAACAAGATGGCGTCAAAAGCTCCGCCTCACGTCTCAACATGATGGCGCCAAAAGCTCCGCCCCTCTTCTCAACATGATGGGGCCAAAAGCTCCGCCCCTCTTTTCAACATGATGGCGCCAAAAGCTCCGCCCCTCTTCTCAACATGATGGGGCCAAAAGCTCCACCCCTCTTTTCAACATGAAGGCGCCAAAAGCTCCGCCCCTCTTCTCAACAAGAGAGTATGGGCTTCTCTTCCTCTTTCCTTTATAAGGGGGCAGAAGCAAATTTTGGGCAGACATGCATGCTGATCATTAGACACATCACATCTCACTAATGGAACATGATGATGCATCATTGTCACTCTTTTCCCCCAACACCTTTGACGCCAATATTATCCATGGTCCATCAGCAGGAAAGCATGTTCTCATCCCTGAAACACCCTTTATTCCGTGAGACAGTGACATCCCTTTCAAGTTCAGGAAATATCAGTCTCCAGTCCGGCCTTGCTTTGCAATAACAATTGTCTAGTCAATGACTTTGTGACAGGACAAACATGCTAAAAAATAGGCCTCTCAACATCTCCATTTTTGCAAGGAATACTGTATATGCCACTCAGCCGAGCTGGATGCCCCAAATCGCTTGCAGTATAATTATGCTCCTGATGAGAAATACAGGAATGTTGTTTTCAATGAAACCCTACATGCATGTATGTGTATCATCAAGTAAAATCTCAAATGGAAAAAAAACAAACAAGGATGGCACTGGGTATAGAGCGTATACCTCTGCCAGGCTGAACAGTTTACGTTTTGTATCCAAAATCTAAAATTTAATCGACCTGGACCAAAATCGAATCAGCTTGTTCTTGTCAAGTAACCAACTCATCCACCAAGTTTTATCAGAATCCGTCCTTACCTTTTTGAGTTATCCTTCTCAAAGACAACCAAACACATGGATAGACAGACAACAGGGGTCAAAACATAAGCTGTGTCCTCCTTCGGTGGTGGAAGTAATTATTCGCATTGCGTCCTACAGCTTAAATTCTGATGAAATGCACTGTTCCATAAACATTTTCTTAATTCACTTACTTGCAACATCTGCTCCCTACCGCAGCGGCAGGGGAGTGGGGGAGATTTAGAGGGAAGGGTGAGGGGCTGATGCTGTCATCTATATAATAATAGCGTAAGGACTCGACTTTGTTATCCCTTTTACGCCGCACCCAGTGACCCGATGCCCACGGCACTAATGGATTTACGATCTACGAACCGCGCTCTTTGTTTATCACGTACAGCCATACTCGAAAAATCTGAATTAGCCGACGTTGGGGCCCAAAAGCATCCGATTAACTGCCGATACGACGCCATCTTACGACGCCATCGTATTGGCGTCTGCTGGGCGAAGGCGAAGCAAGCCGTCCGCTGATTGGACAGGCAAAGCGAAAGCAAGCCATCCACTGAGTGGACAATCCAGAGCATGCATTTGTGCCGGTGTCGGCGATCGTTGTTCATATACGCACTCTTCATTCTCATCTTTCTTCCTAACTCTTACTCGGACAAGCAAATCCCCTATGCCATCCATAATGGTACACTCTATCCATACACCACATCCTCCCTTCCGTGGATGTTCCACGGGTTTCGGCTAGTCCTTATTATTATTGTCAATTATTACCCCGCGTGTGAAGCGCAATGTGAGGCTAAGCAATTGGTTCACTCTTTCTGCCTGTCTGCAAAAACAACATTCCTGTCAGTCTATGATGGAGGAACTACTTCATTTCAAATTTATATTTCGAACACAGGAACACGAATTGGAACATTCATCAGAACATGAACATGCAGTTTAGCAGTACTTTGGCTCTGAATTTGGCAAATTGTACGGAATCTCGTCCTGATCGCACATGCGGAAAGAGGAGGAAGGTAATTTTCTTACCTGTCTGTATCCCTGGCATTCAAACAAAATTGAAAAACATTTCAAACAGGAAACTTACTGTTTTTAGGGATGTCATGAACGACACATACACCAGGCACAGAGAACTAATTTAATGTGCTAAAAGAGGCGGTGTAAAAGACGGTGCATCAACGGCGGTAAACTTCCCAAAAAAAGTTTTTTCAGACAGCCTTTAAAACTTTTATTTTATTTCAATTGAATTATATAGCTGAATACTGCAGAACACAAATTACCTTGTTTACACTTCCAAAAACCTCAAGTTTAGCAGTACTTGGACAAAATATTACTCCATTTTACACCATCTCGACCAATTAAATTTTGTCGCTCGTTGCCATGCTCAATTCTATGATTTAAATGTTTTATAATAATTACATGATGAGTCATAATATTGGATCCTTAAATGTCCATCCCCCCTTCCTTTTTGTATTTCAACTCCCCATACAGGGTGATAACGATGATGTCATTGATGAAGTGGTATTCCAGGTATAAATGGTTGAACTGAAATCTTTATCCAAAAAATCTGAAACTTCATAGTATACCTGATCTATGACCCAATGTGAGTGAATAATTAAATTTATGACATTCATAACCCATGACAATAAACGGTGACATAATATGGTGCATGTACGATACGTTATATGGGCCAAAATAACAGTGGTCCATAATAGCAGCGTGTTTAGTTACCGATGGTAATTTTGTTAAGAATGAACGCGCGAGGTGAGACGATGTGCTCCACTACACTAGTGCTGTTCTGGATGTTGTTGTTACTTTTGTTTTTGGAAGTGGCCTTGGAAAAATGCCATTATAAAGTAGAATGATGCTCAAGCTATTATGTGCACTCGCTTACATTAACATACTATTTTTCCAAGGCAGAAATAGACATGGAAATTCCTCCGGATATTTTGCAGGCATGTCTAAAGCAACTTTGGCTAAACAAGTGTGAAAACAAGGTGAAGGCCTCTTATTCATGATACAATTACGGGCTCTGAAGGGTCACTCTTAATATCCTTGTATCGGCCACAGACATGCACACAGACAGACACCAAATTGCCTATTTTTGTATGACTATCAGTTACTTGCAAATGTAAAATGTGACTTCAAGTCCTCAACTCCACCCCTCCATCCTCACAAACCCCCAAGTCATCGAGCCCCTTTCTTAACCCAAAAGCTTCAATCGCCTCCCCACTCCAAGGTCTTCAATCCTACTCTCCACCACAACACATCAACCCCCAAGACCCCCTCCCCACAGCAAATTTTCAACCTCTCCCTCCTAACGTTGTCACATCTCTGATCTCACTCCCCAAATCCCAAACTCCAACACTCTGTCTTCCCTCTCCCACTCCGGCACTGCCGCCACCCCACTCATAAAACTAAAAGAGCTTTGTTACATTGACCATCACATACTTCATATTGTTTCAACACAATCACCAAATATTAAGTTGTCTTTTGAGGTAAGAACTGTGGGTTGAGTCAGGCCAGTAAAGCTCTGCCCTAGGCGACAGACCTTCAGACAGAGAGAGAGACAGAGTGACTGGCAGATTATATATATATATATATATATATATATATATATATATATATATATATACAGTCACGTGAAAAAGTAAGTACACCCCATGTAATGTTTTGACATTTTCAACATATTTCAACATACAGCTATTTGATCTTCATTTCAAAAATATTGATAGATAAAGGTGATATAATATAACAAATACCATGAAACATTTACATTTTGTAGTCCATTGTATAATTTAAATAAACATAAATGCAAATTTCGCATGTGGAAAAAGTAAGTACACCCCGACATTTATCACTACTTCAAAGACCTAAAATTAGAATCAGGTGCACCAGCTCAGGTGCAAATGATTAGAACATCGTTAGAGAAGATCTTGGAGGAACCTGTCTTATTTAAACCTCAGACATTTCGTTTGGTTTGCTCTTTGTTGTTGAAGTGTGTGGCGTCACCATGCCTAGATCAAAAGAGCTCTCTGAGGCCTTCAGAAAGAAGGTTATAGATGCCTACGAGTCTGGGAAGGGATATAAAAAGATCTCCAAACAAGTTGAAATCAATCATTCGACTGTCCGGAAGATCATCTACAAGTGGAGAAGATTCCAAACAACTGACAACTTGTTCAGGCCAGGCCGCCCCAGCAAGTTCAGCCAGAGAGCAGACTGCAACATGCTGAAAGAAGTCTCTAAGAACCCCAGAATGTCATCACGGGACCAACAGGTAGCTCTTGCCACTGTTGATGTCAAAGTACACGAGTCTACCATTAGAAAGAGGCTGCACAAATTTGATCTAAATGGGAGGTGTGCCAGGAGGAAACCTTTGCTGTCCAGAAAGAACATGAGGGCAAGACTATTGTTTGCCAATGAACACCTAGGCAAAGACCAGCACTTCTGGAACAATGTGCTCTGGACAGATGAGTCAAAGGTAGAGCTATTTCGCCACAGTACCAGAAGACATGTTTGGCGAAAACCAAAGACAGCATTTGACCACAAGAACCTGATACCAACTGTAAAGCATGGTGGTGGGAATATTATGGTCTGGGGCAGCTTTGCTGCATCAGGGCCTGGGCAACTCACCATCATAGAATCCACGATGAATTCTTCATTGTACCAGAGGGTGCTTGAGGATAATGTGAGGCCTTCTGTCGAAAAGTTGAAGCTCAACCGAGGGTGGACCTTGCAACATGACAATCACCCTAAACATACTAGTAAATCCACCAAGGAATGGCTGAAAAGAAAGAAATGGAGGGTTCTGGAATGGCCAAGTGTTAATGATTCGTCACTTCCGTCGTTGTGGTTTTCATCCACTGCAAGCATTTTTGGTTCCATGTACTATTATTGTTATCGTTTAAGTGAAATGGAGATAACTGTTTTCAAAGGGTGAAAATTTGTGTTTTAAAAGAAACCAGAAGCCGGATCGGGAGAAAACCGGAAGAAGAAGAGGAGGATGCAAAAAGTGGAGCAAGTGAGGTCGGGAAGAAAAGCCGAGCTGCTTTGAGGTCTCGAGGAGACGCTGGCGAACGGGGGTCACGAGCGAACTTTGGGTTTCCTGGGAAAGGGATTCCTGCGACAGTGCGACAGAGTTGTGACCGCTGTGACAGATAAACCTGCGTGACAGGTTTTGCAGTTGATTCCGAAGAGAATCGTTGTTGGAGTGCAGGTACGCCTCCAGTACGGGCCCGTCAGCCATTTTGCCTCGCTCCAGCCATTTCACCGCACCCAGCCGTTAGCCTGGTTTGCGTGTGTAACGTGGATTTTGATTGGGAATTTGTGGTTCTCCGTTTGGGAGCCGTTGAACGTTCATACCCGAAGGTGTGATTTCCCAGTCGCCTTTTGAGGGCACCTTTGCGCCTCTTTGGCAGCGTGACTGTCAGCCGAACTGGATTCTGGTCTCGATACAACATTTTCTTGCGATTACCGGAGCATGGATCGACTTTGGATTGGTGCCGGGACAGAGACTTTGGGAATGTTCTTTTCGCTCACTTGGAGCACAGTGAGTTGTATTGTAAGAAACTGATGGTACCATAATAGGAATGATATAATATTTGTTGTACAATTGATTAATATTGTTATTGTGCTGTTATTCTTGTGTGACCTTAATACAATACTTGTTTTTTGGTAACAATTGGTGTGGTTTCACCATTGGTCATTGACACACAGAATAACACATCTTTCTGCCGTGACTCCTTTCAGGGCTCGGAGGTACACCGTGACCAGGGTTTGGGGAGGAGCATGTAACAAAAATCAAAGCCCGGATCTAAATCCCATCGATATGTTGTGGGTGGGAATTGAAATGAGCTGTGCATGCAAGAAACCCCTCAAACATCGCACAGCTGAAAGAATTCTGCATGAAGGAGTGGGCAAAAATTTCTCCCAGTCGATGACAGAGACTTGTAGACAGTTATAAGAAACTCCTACTTGAGGTTGTTTCTGCCAAATGGAGCAATACCACCTCTTGGAGCCAAGGGTGTACTTACTTTTTCCACATGCGAAATTTGCATTTATGTTTATTTAAATTATACAATGGAATATAAAATGTAAATGTTTCATGATATTTGTTATATTATATCACCTTTATCTATCAATATTATCCTGGTGTTGGCTTAGCGGTTAGGGTGCCGACTTGGGATCTTAGAATCCTGGGTTCGAATCCCGATCGATTGCTGAATTAACGCCAGGGGGGTTGACTCAGCCTGAACCATCCTTCTGAGGTCGGCAAATTGAGTACCAGCTTGCTGGGATGAATGATGACGGTGTGTACCCCAATTTAGAATAGGTACACCGTATCCCTGCGCATTGTAAGAGGCAACCAAGAGTTGGCGTCAGCAAGGGCATCCGGCCATAAAAACATTGCCTCAAACAGGGAACCATGATTGTCATGGGGCCCGAAAGGCTAACCCCCGCTCTAGCGGGGAAAATGGCCTTAAAATGATCATTCATATTCATTCATTCTTTATCTATCAATATTGTTGAAATGAAGTTCAAATAGCTGTATGTTGAAATATGTTGAAAAAGTCAAAACTTTACATGGGGTGTACTTACTTTTTCACGTGACTGTATATATATATATATATATATATATATATATGTAACAGAGTCCTATGTAACATGTAACAGAGTGGCAGAAGAAGTCCTATAACAGTCATCAGTCCTATAACAGTCATCAGTCCTATGTAACAGAGTGGCAGAAGTTGGAAGTGGGGATCCCGATGGGATGTACCATCTCCCCGATTTTGTTTGTGCTGGTTATGGAGTTGTTGATACGTGCGGTGAGTGGACATGGGAAAGAAGTGGAGCTTTCCCCTGGTCAGAGGTTGCCAGCAATGTTTGCTTTCATGGATGACCTGACAGTTGTCCAACAGTCCGCTGATGCAGCAGTAGAGGTACTGGGACGACTGGAAAGGTTGATGCGGTGGGCAAGAATGGGATTTAAAGCAAGAAAATCGAGGAGTGTGATAGTGAGATGAGGAGTGGTGGATAACATGCACAGGTTTGAGCTGGGAGGGGAGGTGGTTCCATCATTGGTAGAGGCCCCTGTGAAGAGTTTGGGAAGATGGTATACAGTGGAGTTGAATGATGTGGGAAGAGTGGAGGAGGTCAGAAACAAGCTTTTGAGAGGTTTGAAGAGGATTGATGGATGTGATTTGCCAGGTAAGTTGAAGGTATGGTGTTTGAAGTTTGGGTTGATGCCACAAGTATTGTGGCCAATGATGATGTATGATATTGCAATTGGGCATGTAGAGAGGATGGAGGTTGTGGTGAGTGGGTTTGTGAGGAGGTGGTTGGGAGTGCCACGCTGTTTGACGAACATTGCCTTTGATGGTCAGGGTGGAAAACTTCAGTTTCCCTTGACATCATTAACCGAGGAGTTTAAGGTGGTGAGGGTGCGGGAGTTCATGATGTTGCGGGACTCAAGTGACGCAGTGGTAAAGAATGCTCTCCCAGAGAAGAAGGGAAGTCGGAAGTGGAATGCAAGAGCAGAGGTGGACGAGATGGAGGAGCGGTTGCAACAGAAGGAGGTCATGGGGATGGTACAGCATGGGAAGCATGGCTTGGGGTGGATGGAGCATGAGCGATGGGGAAAGGCATGTGTGAAAGAGAGGAGGAAGATGGTTGAGAGGGAGTTGAGAAGAAAGGAAGAGGAGGGGAGATATGTGAAAGCAGTCGGTCAGGCACAGCAAGGTGCTTGGACTAAGTGGGAAGATGTGCGGGTGAGGATATTGAAGTGGCAAGAGATTTGGAGGATGGAGCCAATATTGTTGAATTTCCTGTTGCGGGCAACGTATGATGTGCTTCCGTCACCAGTAAACTTGAGATTGTGGGGGTTGTTGCAGGAGGAGAGATGTTATTTGTGTGGAGGTGTGGGAACGGTGCAGCATGTACTGAGTGCATGCTCAGTAGCATTGGCAGCAGGAAGATACAGGTGGCGACATGATCAGGTGCTGGCGGTGGTGGTGCAGATGGTGCAACAAGAGGTGCTGAGATCTAGAGAGAGAAGAGAGGAGAAGGAAACTGATGGGGGAGAGGTGTGCTTTGTCAAAGAGGGCCAAGTGGAAAGAGGTGGAAAGAGGAGGAGGTGGAAAGCAAGAGGGCTGTCAGACTCTTGTGATTGGCAGGTGGTGGCAGACCTAAAGCCACAATTGGTATTCTCAGAGGAGATCTGTGTGACAAGGTTGCAGCCTGACATTGTCATTTGGTCAAGTGCAACAAGACAGGTCATCTTAGGGGAGTTGTCTGTACCAGGGGAAGAGAACATGGAGGAGGTGCACGAGAGGAAGAGAGGAAAGTACAGTGAGCTGGAGGCAGACTGCTGGGAGAAGGGTTGGCGCGTTTCATGTCAGCCATTTGAGGTGGGGTGTAGAGGGTGTATTGGCAAATCCTTTTCTGCATTTCTTGCTAGGCTGGGAGTGTGTGGGACAGAAAGAAGGAGGATGTGTGACAAGGTGGCCCAGGTTGCCTTGAAAGGCTCATTTTGGATATGGAGGAAATTTATGGAGGCACATCGAACGGTGTAGGTTGGTGGTGTGTGTGTGTTTTTTTTGTTTTTTTTGTTACTATTATTACTTCTCATTTTGTGTATATGAGTGAGTGTGTGAGGGTGTGTGTTTTTGCATGAATTAATTTTTGCATGAGTGTGTGATTTTGTGTGTTGAGTGGTGTATGATGTAAGTGTAGGTGGTTGTTTGGTTGGTGTTCTGTATGTATGTGTGTGTATGGGTGTGTATGTGTGTGTATGAATGATCTGGTGTGTTTTGTTGGTGAGTGGTGAAGGGTATAAAGGTGGGTGTTTGAGTGTTCCACCATGTTTGTTTGGTGCTGTGGATTCTGGATGTGGAGGTGGTGTTGTTGTTGTCGTTGTTGTGTTGTTGTTGTTGTTGTTCGCACTGGCTGGGGGTGGGGGTATGTACGCATACAGATGCAGTTGCTGCATGTGGATGTGTACGTGCCCCTGCTGGCCCACCTTAGCTGATCGTATCGAGGTTGAAGGGCCGAAACGGGATGATGCTGAGGACCTCGACTGACGACCTGGTCAGTGCGGCACACTTGTGACCAGGTGTGTTTTGAACTTATATATATATATATATATATATATATATATATATATATATATATATATATATATATATATATATATATATATATATATATATACAGACTTGGCATTTAATATGGAATATTTTTTTTGCGGGGGTGAACTTACTTTTCAAGATGACTTAAAACCAAAAGTTCATTGGAATTATGTTGAAATTATTCTAGATTTTGTTAATGTGACCTTTAAAAGAAACAAATACCACATTTGACATTTCGAAGCAAATAAATTGATCCTTGAAAGTGATGTAAACTGATATCGAACTCAATTCACAGACAGTACTGTGTTAAACTTCTGTACGTTTTCCAGAAGTATCTCTTTATTTTGCACATTAGCCAAAAAAAATTTCAACAAAAACAAAAGCTAAATTATGACTGGGATTACGGACAGTACAATTACAGTTCAGTACTTCGTGTAACCCCCACGAGCATTCAGGAGAGCACGTACACGTCGAGGCATGCTGTTCACGAGGTTTGCCAAGGTTTGGACAGGAATCGCTTGCCATGCAGTGACAATAGTCTGCTGCAATTCACGCACAGAGGTAGGCTGCTGGTCCAAGTTGTCGATTTGACGCGTTAATTCTGCCCACAAGTTTTCCATCGGATTCATATCCGGGGACTTGGCAGGCCACTCCATATGCTCTACACCACGGTCAGCAAGAAAGTGTTGGATCATGCGAGCACGATGAGGCCGTGCATTGTCATCTTGGAAGACAAAGTTTCCTCGAAAGGGTGCACGAGAAAATGGAAGCAATGTTTCTTCCAGAATGACCCTCTACTTGAACTGGTTCAGGTTTCCATTCAGAACAACCAGGTCAGTTTTGCCCTCTGCATGAAAAGCAGCCCAAACGGTCACCCCACCACCTCCAGCTTGGACTCTTGGCACTATACAATCTTCGTTGTGGGCTTCATGCACTTGTCTGCGCACTCGGACGCGGCCATCTTGACAATAGACCAGAAATCTAGACTCATCACTGAAGGTCACGTGATTCCAGTGTCCTGGCTGCCATTGACGGTGCTCTCTGGCCCACTGCAATCGGCACTGGCTGTGTTGTCTGGTCAGGCGTGGCTTTCTCAGGGGGACGCCTGGCACGATAGCCTGCTTGAACCAGTCGTTGGTTGACTAGCCTTCTGGATACAGGCACATTTGTCAGTTGCTGCCACTCAGCCTGAAGCCGATTAGCTGACTTGGTATGGCCATTGCAGACTAACCGGTGCAGCTGGCGATCATCTCTCCTTGTGGTTCTGTGTGGACGTCCTGGCCTCAGTATTGGAGTAGGGACACCCCTTTGAGCATTTCGTTTCAGGATCTTTGACACCTGACCTTGAGTGATGCCATACTGTCGAGCAATAGCATGCTGTTTCATGCCAGAATTTCGTAAAGCCACCACTCCATGACAAACAGCATTGTCGAGTTGACGGACCATCTCCAGAGGAAGCGGCAATAACTTTTGTAGACGTGCAGCAGTTGTTTACCACTAATACAGAACGCAACAACCCTTATATACCCGATTGTGAAGCCAATCGTCAAATGTACCTGTCCTTACATTTTGTCACACCACCTGTGATATAATCCTGTTATTGACTTCTTGCTGCGAAAGACAATCAGTGACATGGTTCTTTCAACAAAGACATCACCGAAGGGTAAAATAAACTCACCAGATTGATATACTGAGTTCAGAAAGTAAACCCAAGTCAAGAAAATAAAATATTCCATATTAAATGCCAAGTCTGTATATATGCGGATCGACCCTCGGAGATCATGGCGACAGGTGGCGGCTCGGATGGTTTTAATTTATAAATTGTGAGAAAATAACTATTTTAAAACTCCTATTTATGTGCAGGGTGGTAAAAGATGTTATCATATAAAGTTTCGTGCCGATTAACCTTGGGAGCTCAGAGGTGTAGGTTCACAAAGATAGAAACAAACAAAGGGCCATTTTGCTTTTATATTGATGTATGTATGTATATATATATATATATATATATATATATATATATATATATATATATATATATATATATATACATTGTTACATTTATAGGGGGTAGGCAATGGATTACCTTAGTCCAGGTAGAAGTGTATAGTATAGTGTGCTACGAATCTTGTGATGAATGAGAAGAAACCCCCCATGTACATAAGTAGGGAATCCATTCGACATGATGTCGCGTAAGTGTATCTTTGTCCCCATGACGAGGGGTGGGGTTATGCTAATTAGTTAGGGATTAATTGACCACATCACCCCCGTCCTTTACAAGCTTCACTGGCTCCCCATCCCCCAGAGAATCCAGTACAAAATCCTCCTCTTGACATACAAAGCCCTCCATAACCTGGCCCCATCCTACCTGGCTGACCTCCTCTCCAGACACACTCCCACCCGCAACCTCCGCTCTGCTGGTACCAACCTCCTGACCCCCTCCATCCGGACCAAATTCAGATCCTGGGGGGACAGGGCCTTCTCCATCGCTGCTCCCACCCTCTGGAACTCACTACCTCACACCATCAGAGACTCCTCCTCACTCACCACATTCAAAACATCACTAAAGACCCACCTGTTCAACACTGCATTCAACATTCAACCCACAGCATTTAACCCCTGACTATCACTTCTCCTTCTCCCTCCTTTTGCTTTAAATATTTCCCTATTGATTCTTGTCTTTTTGCAATTGTTGTTTTCATGTATTGTTATGCATTATGTTTTCCACTCTGTCAAAGCGCCTTTGGGCTTCTGGAAAAGCACTATACAAAATAAATGAATTATTATTATTATTATTATTAATGGTAAATCCCCGGTATGTAAATCACATCTGTACTTTTCCCCTTGTTCCTTATGACAATGCACTACACACACATAGCCAAGCCAAGCAATCGGCATGAATTATAACATTAAATAAAAACAACCGGAACAGGACATTGAACAATCCCGCTGGTGCCGCCAGCAGCCCCACCCCAACATCAAGCACGCAGGTACTTGAGGCCACGCCCTGAAGAGCAGTGATTGGCCCGGTACGATAGAGCGATGAGATGGGATACGCTGATAGGAGAATGGCGCAACGTCGTCGGATGACGTAAGAGCCCTGGGTACAAAAGACTTGAGTCCCGACATTTTCCATCTCTCCGGGCTGGCCTCCATTATGAGCAGTTGTATATCTCTCTCGCTTCCTGGTGTTCATGGAAGGCGGACGCAGTCGCCAATTTTGTCTTCGTGGTCCCTGGCTTTCATTGGTTCAAGTGACCACATTGTCCTTTCCTTGGCTCGTCGGTGCTGGCTATGCATCATCTGGGTGCGCTGACAGATGTCGATGCTGTGTGAAGCGGACGACGAGGACAAGCACGGCTGGAGTGAACGAACGGGATGATAAGGCCTGGTTCCCGCACACGAACTGCACACCAAGGCTTGTTTTCCCACGCAAGGATGCGGGGGCTGTGACAATTCCCGACGGGGTTCAAGAGCCGCTCAAAGCTGAGTACAAAAACATAGCATTAGAGGTTCCCAAGAGCACAGTGGCCTCCATAATTCTTAAATGGAAGAAGTTTGGAACAACCAGGACTCTTCCTAGAGCTGGCCGCCCGGTCAAACTGAGCAATCGGGGGAGAAGGGCCTTGGTAATAGAGGTGACCAAGAACCCGATGGTCACTCTGGATGAGCTCCAGAGATCATGTGTGGAGATGGGAGAAATTTCCAGAAGGACAACCATCACTGCAACACTCCACCGATCTGGGCTTTATGGCAGAGTGGCAAGACGGAAGCCTCTCCTCAGTGAAAGACACATGAAAGCCCGCTGGAGTTTGCAAAAAAAGCACCTAAAGGACTCTCAGACTGTGAGAAACAAGATTCTGTGGTCTGATGAAACCAAGACTGAACTGTTTGGCTTCCGTCTGGCCACAAATTTTACAAATATCATATAACACCATTGTTATAAAGGCATTTGACCTTATTAATCACACAACGACCATTGAAAAGCTTATGCGGCTCGGTGTGGATGATTCCATTTCTGCCAACAGTCTGTAGTTTCCTCTCAAACTGCTCCTAAACTGTTTATTATCGAGAGAAAATGTCTAACTTGTTAAATCTCACATGTGGAACGAAGTTGGGCCCCATAATATTTATTGTGATGGTCAAACTATGCAGCATTATCTACACAGTATCGATGGAAATATGTGGATGTCTTGAACTTGTTGGAATTGATTCCCAAGTCCCAGCAAAACTCAATGCAAGTGCATGTTGATTCACGAAGTGAAAGGTGTCAGATCAATGACATGAGACCTAAGCCAAACTAGAGGTTCCAGGGAACCTGAACTCAACTAGTCAATATCAATATGGTTAGAATATGCACAATAGAACCACAAACTATATAGTGTATATGTGCTAAAGAGGTACAGTAACGTTGAAGGTATCTCATGTTTAAACAGGAAACTAGAAAAAATTGAGTTTTAAGTGAGGCATGAAAAGTAAAATTACAATTACTTTTCTCAGATTTCAGACTTGAATTTATTATATGTGTTGAGGTTTGTTACATACTGTCTACACACCAAGTTTCAGCCTTCTAGCTACATTAGGAAGTACCAGATTGACAAAAATTGATTTTTCAATATGGCCGCCCTGCTGCGACCATTTTTGGGCGTGCAACGCCCAAATGCAATCCAAAACTAGTTTATCTCTTTACGATGCTGCATAACAAGTTTCATCAAATTTAATCAATATTTGTGAGTTTTAGAGCGTAGACGTCGAATTGTTTACAGACGACAGACAAACAGACAGACAGACAGACGACAGACGCACGACGGACGACGGACACTGGGTGTCGACAAAAATTCAGCTGGACATAGTCCAGTTGAGTTAAAAATGTAAAGTTATGCAGATACACTTTGTGAAGAATGCCCCTCTGGAAGTACAGTTGTGTGTTCATAATACCCGTCTGGAGAGGGGTAGCTCGTTGTTACTTCTTAGGATAGTAATACAAGCGGACCTAAAGTGAAATAGCTTGGTTCAACTCATGGTGGTCGTGCTGCTCGTCGGTTATACATACTGAGCATCCTTAAGAAAAGTAGAGCTGGTGTTGGTGATCTGGTTACCATCTATAAAATATACATTCGCCCTCTACTTGAGTTTGGATCACCTGTCTGGGAATCTAGTCTGACCACAGCTAAGAAAAATGAATGAGAGCATGTCCAGAAGCGTGCGCCCTTCTGTTTTATCACAGATCTACATATCCTGTCATACAAGCAGCAACTTGGTTTGGATAACATCCCATCTCTCAGTGAACGGAGGGATGAGCATCTGCTTTACTTTTGAAAAAAGTCTGTTAAGGTCCAAACACCACCATGACATGCTCCTCCCATCCACAAGTCCCAACGCCAATGTTGCATCCAATTCATAAATGTTAAATCTTTAGACATACCTTTCTGTAGAACACAAATATATTGTTACGTGTGTGGGGGTAGATGATGAATCTCATAGGAAAGTTAGGAATGTGTAAGTTTTAGTATGCTCAGAGTGACGTGAAGAAGAAGCCCACCTCAATGTAACTAAGTAGGGAATCTGTATATAATAAGATCGTATATGTGTCTCCATATGAGGGGTGGAGCTATGCTAATTAGGTAGGGCTTAAGGATAAACCCCAGTGTGTAATTGCCTTGTGTTTTTCCTTCATTGTTATTGCATCAAAAAGGGCCGCCATTACAACAACTATAACAAATTGACTCAGTCGTTCACAGCGCCGCCAGGCCCGACAAACCCGGCACATGTGCCGATCGTGCCAGTCAAGCCCCATCTCACGGCCTTCGTCATCATCTGAACATTCCCGAAGAGAGATTAGACTCTGCCACTGACGAATCGTAATGGGGAGGCCACGCCCCAGCCTTCATGATTGAATAGCGCTCGGTGATTGGACAGAGAGTGTGACGTCATCGTGGAACATTTGGGAGAGCAGGAAAAAATAATGCGGTCTCGCCATTTTGTCTGTTTTTTTTTTTGTTTTGTTTTTTCTCTTTCTCTTTCTCTTTCTCTTTCTCTTTCTCTCTTTCTCTTTCTCTCTCTCTCTCTCTCTCTCTCTCTCTCTCGTAGTGGCATTCCCTCCTTGTTCTAGCTTGGTCGTGGGTGTGTGGTCTTTGGTTTGTGTGCGCTCTTGGGAAAGGGCTGGTGAGAAACAGCGGTTCGGAACAGTCAGAACTATGAGGCACAAGATTGAATTCAGCAGTGGAATGGGTCCACGTCGTGTTTCCTCTGGACCTCGCAGAACGCACGCCGTGCCATTTTGTGTGTTTCCCGTGCGGTGGTTTTAAGGCGAAGAGCGACCTACCTGCAAGCCTTACCAGCCATTTGGGGACACAAAGCTGAGTGCCAGCCGATTACCAAAGCATTATTTATTTTCTTTTGCTTTCGTTTTTCCCCTGGTCTGTATATGAGTCGAATTGGAGGATCCTCAACCTAGGAATTTTAGTTTTACCTCACATTCATTTTAATGGGTTGCATTTCTTTTCATTAAATCATTATTTGTTGAATTTGACTTTTCTTGTCCTGGTTCGTCTTTCCGTTTGTCGGTTTGGATTAACCCCTGCATGTGTTCTGATCAGATAAGGCCTCAAACCTTCCCCCTTGCATGAAAAGATAAGATTGCCAAGTTGGGTATAAGCCTCAGAGTAAAGCTCGTTTTGGTCATTCGTCCTCTTGGGGTCTTAACCCAGGGGACATGACAATATAAACAATCAATGATTTCAACCATGACTACCATGCTCAATTCCATGATTTGATTGTTTTATAATAATTATATGTTGAGTCACAATATTATATCTTTAAATATAAATCACTCCTTCCTTTTTGCATATTTTATTATTTTATTTTTTCCATTGCTCCTTCATGTAATACGTTTCATTGTAATCTGAAATGTTTCCTTGTTTCTTGCTAATTTGCGTTTTTTATTCCAAACATTTATTTTGATACATAATATACAATTGTACATACAAATGTGATTTTAGAAGATTATTATTTCTATAAATACAGGGTGTTTCGAAAAAGTGGACTATTTGAGCAGCTTGATATTCTGTCGTTTCTAATGCTATACCCTTCTCTCTTGCAGGGTATGGTGGTGTTGGTATGCCATTTCTAACAAGTAGTCAGTAGGACCCTACGTCAACTATGGTGTTCACAGTCGAACAAAAAGTGCAAATCGTGACTTTTTGGTTTGAGACAAAATCCTATGTGCAGGTGTGTGGACGATACTGTCAGTATTACAATGTTTACACCCGTAATGGACCCTCCAATGGGAGTATTCAGCAGTTTGTGGAGCACTTCCAAGCACATGGAAGCGTGAAAAATCAAAATAAAGGCAACAGTGACCGCCCACCAAGTGTTACCAAGGACCAAGGGAACATTGATCTTGTGAGAGATTCTGCTATCGAAGTCCTATGAAATCCCACCCTCGGCGTTCCCGAGAAGTGGCGGTCTCAGCCTCATCTGTGTGGTGCGTTCTCACTTAGACCCACCCCTACATTATATGGGTAAGGTATAAACTAACTCTGAATGACATGGCAAGACAAGTAACAATGTATGATTGGTTCAGTGACCGAATGGAACGATACCCAAATTGGATTAACTCCTTGTGGTTCAGTGATGAAGCACACTTCCATTTGAATGGGGCCATCAACAATCACACAAACATCTCCTGGGGTACTGAGCCTCCTGATGAGGTGTCTGAGATGTCTCTCAAGGGCCCCAAGTCCACTTGCTTCTTTCTGTGCATTGAATGCCAATGGGGTATGCTGGGACCATATTGGTTCGAGGACGGCAATGTTAAGACGGTGACAGTCAATGGCGAGCGGTACCACGAGGTCTTATGCTGATTCCACACTGATCTCGCTCAACTACTGTCTTCAAACCAACTCAGACTTGCATGGTTCATGCAGGACGGTGCCCCACCGCACACTGCAGGTGAAACCATCGACTTGCTCCACCAGATGTTTGGAAATCGTGTCATCAGCCTGGGCACAGCGCATGAGTGGGTGCCCCACAGCCCGGATTTGAATCCATTAGATTTTTTTTTTTGGAGTGCTGCCAAAAGTCAAGTTTACGCCCCCAAACCTCGAACCCTGGCTGTCATGAAGCAGAAGGTGGAGTGGAGGACTACTGTCATGCAGACGAGTTGTGGAGAATGTTGGAGTCAGGATCAAAGTCTGTTTGAAAAGAGGTGGAGCACACATTGAAAATGTCAGTTACGAGCATGACAATGAACTATTTGAAAATGGCATGGTATATGCTTTCCATCAATGTATCAATGAATATGCTACCTTTTGTAATTTTTCTGCAATAAAATGTTCAAATAGTCCACTTTTTGAAACACTCTATATTTGTAAGTTTTATGATGAAAAACCTTTTTATTATTGTAAACTTGACAAATATCAGTCTTCGGTCTGCCTTGTCCAGTGTTTGACATTCTCAATAAACCATGATGATGATGATGATGATGATGATGATGATGATATCACTATCGCATTATTATTATATCGAATTAATTACATGTCCAGATTGGGAGGTGGCAGAAGGGGTTGAAACAACTAAATAAAGTCAGATAGATGGAGACGGCTGGAAACACAAACAAGTGAAGGATAATGTTAGTGAGAGGGGGGAGTGTGCATGGGAATGACATTTCGTTTGATCCGTTAATATGCTGTTGCCTACGGTATGTTGAACAGTGTATTGTTGCATTAAGATTTTACAAACTTTTCCGACACCAAAAATAATGCCAACATATGGGAATGTTTCAAACTGAAAGGGAGGTAGACTGATAAGTTTGGTTCACTCTGGTGCAGTATTATCAATCAAACTCAGCCAAAAGTGGCTCCTAAGGAGCAGTTGAAGGACATTCTAAACAAGAGATAAGATGGGTTGCTTGTCATTGCTTTCACAGAAGAATGTGCAATTTTGCAAGGATAGTGATACATAAGGTCCTACTCACTTCCAAAGACACTCCATCCCTCCTCTTACATATGTTGCACAAGGTTGCTGCTTCATCACTTCTGAAGGTGCGGCCATGCCTCTAATGCAGTGCCCAGTGCATTAGGGTAGGAATTTGGAATCTGGACAGAGTATACTGGCACACAATGGCTTACTGCTTTCAAGTCCTCAATCCAACCCCTCCCCCATCCCAATCTTTCAAACCCTGTCCACCCTGTCTTCAAATGGCCTACCCAGGACACGCCTTAACCCCCCAATCAGGCCAAGTCTTCAAACCCCCTCCCCACCACAAGTCCTTAAACCCACACCCCCAAAGCCTCAACACCCTTGTCCGGACTGTTTGTCCCCTCGCTGCATGCCACCCAACTCTCTGTCCTGGACATAGGGATGAAAAAGTGGAGGTGTCATGGACCTTTCGACTGTAAAATGCAGTAGATTCGGTTTGAACAAAGTACGGAGCTTAACACAATGTTGAGTTGCTGTCTGAAAACAAGAATTACAAATGGGAAATTTTTGTTCTGTCAATTTTGTAGTTCAGCGATGCTGTCAAACGTTTAACCCTTTGTGTGCTGCTGTCGCAGATTTGTCACAAGATGATTTTTTTTGTTTTTTTTTGAAAACGACCAAAAAAATGCAATTTTTAGATGAAGATTTTGAAGAAAAAAAAGATGCAGCACACACAGGGTTAATGAATGTTATTTGATGTGAAATCCTCCACAGACGACTGATTGGTTCGTACTTTTATAAGTTTACAAGTTCGTATCTTGGTAGGTTTTATTTTTTGAGGAATTGTGTGTCATTCCTACATAGGAAGTCTTCCAACTTCCTGATATATCGTCATTTCAATTATAAATTTGATATCAGATATCAAGTTGGTGACTATTTATGTGATTATATCAAATTCATGAAAATTACAAAAAACAATCTTCTTCTTCATAGCCACTTCAAAATTATGTTCTCAGAAAATGTCCCCCCACTTTTCAATAGCGACCAACGCCCCTGTAGGGAGTGCATCCGGATGGGGAGCACAGCCCATGATAACTTCCTGTCCTGATGCCTCGTGCCAAATTTGGTCCATATCTGTCAAGTCGTTTGTCAGGAGAAGATGCTTTCGTCAAATGTTAACGGAGGTACGTACATACGGACAAATGGCAAGACACCAGGAGCCACTCTATGAGGTTATTACAGAGAAACAACCTAAAAACTTGCTGGATGAGTTGGGTGGGTGACAAGAACAAGCTGATTCGATTTTGGTTAAGGCCTGGATGCAGATCCGGCCTATCTGTGGGATACAAAATGTAAAATGTTCAGCCTGGCAGATGTTTACGCTCGACGACGTGCGGTTCTAGTTCCAATTTAAACCTATCTTCCCCAAACACTGCCTTTCAAATAATTTAATTGATCATTTATCACAATAATTAAGAACCTATCACAAGTATATAATTTATCAAAATAATATCACTTATCACAAGAAATAAGAATTTAATCATTACCTACCCTTGTCAATAATTTAATTAATGGCATCATGGATGCCCCCACTTTCTTGTTCAGCTGCTGCTTGCCCATACCCCCATAGCATGTCTAATTCTCATTGGATGTTATGGCTCTCAAGGTGGGATTCTGGGATTTAAAAAAAACATTTTTTGGCTCTTTAGTAACGTGTTTCATTTCCATAATTGAAAACATAACCTCCACGGAAATCTCACAATATTGTTATGAAGATCTTACAATTTAACAATAATTTAAGATTGCCACATTATAAAAATTGATCTGTTTACTTAAATTTGGATATTTGTTTGAAATTGATGAATTTTAATAAAATATATCCATCAAATTACATCAAGTATTATGCATAAATGCAAAATATCAGTTTCAAACACCATTTAATGATTATCTGCAAATTGATTTCAAAAAATTATTGATTCATTCATATGCAGCCTGTGGCTGCCTGGCAGCAACATTTTATGGGGAAATGGATGAGCTGCTGATGCAATGCCACTGTTACCATTTAGCTGGTGCTAATTTTGCTGACAACGGGAGGATGACAGGCTAAGTCGAACCACCTGGTGTTGGTTCAATGGGTAAGCAGGGGCTTGAACTTAAGAGCTGAAGATCTTAAGCCAGCCACCTTAACCGTTAAGCCAACATCAGGCTTATGTGTAAGTTAATGAAAGACCATCTAATGATTATCTGGTAATGGTAAATTAATGAAACACCATCTAATGATTATCTGGTAATTACCCTGCGCTCGCGAAGCGAAAAGCGAGGTTAACCATTCAGGTACGTATGTGCGTACGTAAGTGTCTGCATTAATTTAAAAAATCATTTTCTCGGCAACCGTTAGTCCGATTGACATGAAATTTTCACCTTAGGAGGGCCTCTCCCTTTAGAATATTTTAATGATTATTATGACATCATAGGTCACGTGGTACAGGCGCCATCTTGGAAAAACTTCGCACCTCTATATCCCTGAAACTACTCCATGGAAAAAATTGAGACCCGGCTCATTGTCAACTACTCCCTATGGGGAATAAGACATGTCAATGATGATGTCATTGGTGCCTTCGTTGTGACGTCATAATTCGACAAATACAACACATCCATCCGATCATTATTAAAAAAATTTCAGCAACGGTTGGTCTGATAGACAGGAAATTTTCACAATAGGAGCGCCTGCTCCTTTAGAATATTTAATGATAATCATGTCGTCATAGGTCATGTCGTACAGGCGCCATTTGGAAAAACCGAAAAATGTTGCACCTCTATATCTCCAAAACTTCTGCATGGAAAAAATTGAAACATGGCTCCTTGTAAAGAACTCCATATGGGGAATAGGTGTTGTTAACGATGACGTCATTGGTGCCATAATTATGACGTCATAATTCGACAGGGACAACACTTAGTCTGATCAGTTTGAAATGTATTGAGCGTGATCTATGCAACAATTATATTAGAGAATATAAATTTATAATGTCATCGCTCACGTGGTCTGACAGCCATATTGGATCAAAGAAAAAAAAATGTTCAAAAACAGAAGAGTTGGCTCGCAAAAAGTTGACTGCGCATGGTAAGTATTCTATGAATACCATCTAATGATTATCTGGTAATTGGTAAATTAATGAAACACCATCTAATGATTATCTGGTAATTGGTAAATTAATGAAACACCATCTAATGATTATCTGGTAATTGGTAAATTAATGAAACACCATCTAATGATTATCTGGTAATTGGTAAATTAATGAAACACAATCTAATGATTATCTGGTAATTGGTAAATTAATGAAATACCATCTAATGATTATAATCAGATGATGTTTCATTAATTCTGTAATTGATAGTTATCTGTAATTGGTAAATTAATGAAACACGATCTAGTGATTATCTGCAATTGGTAAATTAATGAAACATGATCTAATGATTATCTGTAATTGTTAAATTAATGAAACACCATCTATTGATTATCTGGTAATTGTTAAATTAATGAAACACTATCTAATGATCATCTGTAATTTTTTAATTGATGAAACACTATCTAATGATCATCTGTAATTTTTTAATTGATGAAACACAATCTGAAGAATATCTGGTTATTGGTAAATTAATGAAACACCATGTAATGATTATCTGTAATTGGTAAATTAATGAAACACCATCTAATGATTAATTACCTGTAAGTGGTAAAAATGAATGAAACACCATCAAATCATTATCTGGTAATTGATAAATTAATGAAACATCATCTAATGATTATCTGTAATTGGTAAATGAATGAAACACCATCTCATCATTATCTGTAATTGGTAAATGAATGAAACACCATCTCAAGATTATCTTTAATTGGTAAATTACTGAAACACCATTTAAATGAACCGCCTTTAGAGGCCAATTTTCCCCGCAGAGCAGGGGTTGGCCTTTTTTAGGCACCGTGGTCCCCTTTTTGAAGCAATGTTTTATGGCCGGATGCCCTTCCTGCCACCAACCCTGTTGTTCGCCTCTTGCGACACACAGGGAATTACCAGTGAACTGGTACTTAATTTGCCGACCTCGGAAGGATGACAGGCCAAGTCAACCCCCCTGGCGTTAATTCAGCATGCAACCAGGATTCAAACCCAGGATCCTAGGATCCCAAGTTGGCACCCTAACTACTAAGCCAACACCAGGCTTGAAACACCATTTAAATATTTTCTGGTAATTGTTAAATTAATGAAACATAATCTAATGATTATCTGTAATTGGTAAATTAATGAAAAACTATCTAATGATTATCTGGTAATTGGTACAATAATGAAACACCATCTAATGATTATCTGTAATTGGTAAATTTATGAAACATCATCTAATGATTATCTGTTAATTGGTAAATTAATGAAACACCATCGAATGATTTTCTGATAATTGGTAAGTTCATGAAACATCATCTAATGATTATCTTGTCGATGTAAATTAATGAAACAACATCTAATGATTTTCTGGTAAGTGGTAAATTAATGAAACACCATCTAAAGATTTTCTGTTATTGGTAAATTCATGAAACATCATCCAATGATTATCTGTTAATTGTTAAATTCATGAAACAACATCTATTAATTTTCTGTAATTTGTAAATTCATGAAACATCATGTAAAGAATATCTGGTAAATGGTAAATAAATGAAACACTATCTAATGATTATCTGGTTATTGTTAAATTCATGAAACACCATCTGAAGAATATCTGTTTTTTGGTAAATGAATGAAACACCATCTAATGATTATCTGTAATTGGTAAATTAGTGAAACACCATCTAATGATTTTCTGGTCATTGGTAAATTCATGAAACATGATCTAATGATTATCTGTTAATTGGTAAATTCATGAAACACCATCTAATTATTATCTGTTTATTGGTAAATTAATGAAACACCATCTAATGATTTTCTGTAATTGGTAAATTCATGAAACGTCATGTAAAGAATATCTGGTAAATTGTAAATTAATGAAACACCATCTCATGATTATCTGTAATTAGTAAATTGATGAAACCCCATGTAAATAATATCTAGTAATTGGTAAATTATTAATGAAACACCATCTAATGATTATCCTTAATCATCTCATGACTTTCTGCAATTGGTAAATTAATGAAACATCATGCAAAGAATATCTCGTAATTTGTAAATTCATGAAACACTATGTAATAATTATCTGGTAATTGGTAAATTGATGAACCACCATCTAATAATTATCTGGTAATTTAATGAAACACCATCTAAGAATATCTGGTAATTGGTAAATTAATGAAACACCAGTTGTTGATTATCTAGTAAATTAATGAAACACCATCTAATGATTTATCTGCAATTGGTAAATTAATGAAACACCATGTAAAGAGTATCTAGTGATTGGTAAATGAATGAAACACCATCTATTGATCATCTGGTAATTGGTAAATTAATGAACCACCATCTGATGATTATCTTGTAATTTGTAAATTAATGAAACACCATCTAAAGAATATCAGGTAATTGGTAAATTAATGAAACACTATCTATTGATCATCTGGTAAATTAATGAAATACCATCTATTGATTATCTAGGAAATTAATGAAACACTATCGATTGATTATCTGGTAAATTAATGAAACACCATCCATTGATTATCTGGTAAATTAATGTAACACCATCTAATGATTTTCTGGTAATTGGTAAATTAATGAAACACCATGTAATGATTTTCTGGTAATTGCTAAATTCATGAAACACCATCTAATGATTATCTGGTAATTGGTAAATTCATGAAACACTATCTAATGATTATCTGGTAATTGCTAAATTCATGAAACACCATCTATTGATTATCTGGTAATTGCTAAATTCATGAAACACCATGTAATGATTTTCTGGTAATTGCTAAATTCATGAACCACCATCTAATGATTATCTGGTAATTGGTAAATTCATGAAACACCATCTCATGATTTTATGTTATTGGTAAATTCATGAAACATCATCTAATGATTATCCGTAATTAGTAAATTGATGAAACACCATGTAAAGAATATCTAGTAATGGGTAAATTATTAATGAAACACCATCTAATGATTATCCGTAATCATCTCATGACTTTCTGCAATTGGTAAATCAATGAAACATCATGTAAAGAATATCTCGTAATTGGTAAATTCATGAACCACCATCTAATAATTATCTGGTAAATTAATGAAACACCATCTAAGAATATCTGGTAATTGGTAAATTAATGAAACACCAGCTGTTGATTATCCGGTAAATTAATGAAACACCATCTAATGATTATTCGCAATTGGTAAATTAATGAAACACCATGTAACGAATATCTGGTAATTGGTAAATTAATGAACCACCATATGATGATTATCTGGTAATTTGTAAATTAATGAAACACAATCAAAAGAATATCAGGTAATTGGTAAATTAATGAAACAATATCGATTGATCATCTGGTAAATTAATGAGACACCATCTATTGATTATCTGGTAAATTAATGAAACACCATCCATTGATAATTATCTAGGAAATTAATGAAACACTATTGGTTATCTGGTAAATTAATGAAACACCATCTATTGATTATCTGGTAAATTAATGAACCACCATATGATGATTATCTGGTAATTTGTAAATTAATGAAACACAATCAAAAGAATATCAGGTAATTGGTAAATTAATGAAACAATATCGATTGATCATCTGGTAAATTAATGAAACACCATCCATTGATTATCTGGTAAATTAATGAAACACCATCTATTGATTATCTGGTAAATTAATGAAACACCATCTATTGATTATCTGGTAAATTAATGAAACACCATCCATTGATTATCTGGTAAATTAATGAAACACCATCTATTGATTATCTGGTAAATTAATGAAACACAATCCATTGATTATCTGGTAAATTAATGAAACACTTACCAATCATTAAATTACTTAATATAATATTGATTATCTGGTAAATTAATGAAACACCATTTAATGATTACCTGTAATTGGTAAATTAATGAGACACCATCTAATGATTATCAGGTAATTGGTAAATTAGTGAAACACCATCTAATGATTATCTGGTAAATTAATGAAACACCATGTAACGAATATCTGGTAATTGGTAAATTAATGAACCACCATCTGATGATTATCTGGTAATTTGTAAATTAATGAAACACCATCAAAAGAATATCAGGTAATTGGTAAATAAATGAAACAATATCGATTGATCATCTGGTAAATTAATGAGACACCATATATTGATTATCTGGTAAATTAATGAAACACCATCCATTGATTATCTAGGAAATTAATGAAACACTATTGGTTATCTGGTAAATTAATGAAACACCATCTATTGATTATCTGGTAAATTAATGAAACACCATCCATTGATTATCTGGTAAATTAATGAAACAGCATCTATTGATTATCTGGTAAATTAATGAAACACCATCCATTGATTATCTAGGAAATTAATGAAACACTATCTATTGATTATCTGGTAAATTAATGAAACACCATCCATTGATTATCTGGTAAATTAATGAAACACCATTTAATGATTACCTATAATTGGTAAATTAATGAGACACCATCTAATGATTATCTGGTAAATTAATGAGACACCATCTAATGATTATCAAGTAATTGGTAAATTAGTGAAACACCATCTAATGATTATCTGGTAAATTAATGAGACACCATCTAATGATTATCAAGTAATTGGTAAATTAGTGAAACACCATCTAATGATTATCTGGTAAATTAATGAAACACCATCTATTGATTATTTTATCTAGTGCATTAATGAAACACCATTTAATGATTACCTGTGATTGGTAAGTTAATGAGACAACACCTCATGATTAATCTGATAATTGGTAAATTCGTGAAACACCATCTACTGATTATCTGGTACATTGTAAGTTAATGAAACACCATCTCTTGATTATATGGTAATTGGTGCATTAATGAAACACCATTTAATGATTAATTATCTATCTGTAAATGGGTAAATAAATAAAACACCATTTAATGATTATCTTTTAATTGGTAAATTCATGAAAACCTCATCTAATTATTATCTGGTAATTTGTAAATTAATGAAACGTCATCTATTGATTATCCTTTAATTGTTACATTTATAAAATACCATATTATGAATATCTGGTGATTAGTAAATTAATTAGGTAATTTCAGTCCAAAATTATTCAGTACAAACTCATTACAATGAGTTTGTACTGAATTACAATTTTCGGTGCTGAGATAGTTGAACCACACTGGGAGCACACTGGAAGGCTTTTGTAATAGCAATGTGCAATTACTTAATATAATCGCAGGTAAATTGAGCAATACGTTTGGAATCTTAATGTGAGTAATTAATCACTAAAGTGAAATTTTATGCAAAACAAGGCTTGTTAGATATCAAAGTGAAAGCTCTTACAAAGAAGATCAATAATTATAATGAAACGTAAAAAGTTGAGAAACTATTTTTAATTGTAATCCCCACCCCAGACCTTGCCTTGAAAGGGTGACACGATCTATTTTGCATGCCTAATGAAGAAAATAAGCATCTCTCTGTAAATTATGATTCACTTAGTGTTCACAATTTAGACAGTGAGAGTTGTATTCTTAGAGAAGTGGGTGGTAGTTGCTTAAAGGAAGTTGTCGGAATGTAGAGGTGCAGACAAATAGGTTGGTGTTGGGGGTAGAGGTGTGAGATATTTAAATAATGTGTAGGGATATGGGTAGAGCATTATGGTTAGTAAATGCAGATGGTGATTCAATTATGAATTTGTTCTGCTGTTTGCATCATGACCCAGTGACCCTGGGCAGAAATTTGGAATCTGTTTATGGTGTTGGCAACAATTTCCAACCCTTTGTGATAGACACTATGGGGTCGTTGATGCACAACCATCTAAAACTAGTAGATGGCTCCCTAGTTTAACATCCATCTGATGGATAACACACTTCATGATGCAATTTCCTGCCTGTGATACACCAATCTGATATTTCATCATAGAGTCGAGAATCAAACAGACGAGACAGTTCCAAGACTAGAATGGCACTCGATAGATAGCATACCTCCGCTAGGCTGAACAATTTACGTTTTGTATCCCACTGATAGGCCAGATTTGGATCCAGACTTGCACCAAAATCGAATGGGCTTGTTCTTGTCACCTAATCATCACATCCAGCTTGTTTCATCCGAATCCATCTGCAACTTTTTGAAATATCATGCTATATATCGTTTTTGACCCTATCTCTCAATGGTGAAGAATCACTGAAAATTTAAAATAAAATTCTTGTAGCCTAATCCGGATCTTTACCAAAATCTAATTAAATCTTCCTTGTCACACACCCAACATGCCCTACAAGTTTCGATCGAATTGGTAAAAAAAACGCATGGTCAACCGGTTTGTGAATGACTTGGGGGGAGGGAAAAACGGTGAATGGCAAACGATGAACCAATAAATTTCACATCCCTCTGCCTCCTTCAGTTGAACGTCAGACGTTGACAGCAGATTCGTGAAGGCCTTGGACAAAAAACGTACCCAATCTGAATGAGGCTATTTCCACGCAATGGCCAAACTGCAAATGGGGAATCCACGAATGTCACGGATGGAAACCATTATGTCATTTCCTCATTCTGCTTTAAACTCAATATCTCTATATTTTCATTCCAAACAGCATCATTCGTCATTCTAATCACAAAATAATACTAAAGTATTAATATATTAAAATATAATGTTAAATCACGATTGTATTGAGATATTATCAAAGCAGCGAGCCATCATCATCTGTTCACTTCTGTGTTCGGGAGCAAGGACCATGTCGATCCATATCAAAATCATAATTGTATTGAGGAATTTCTGAAACCTTCTACCTACCTTACAACATCCGCTGGGATATCAAAACGTTCTACTGAAGGTTATTATATTTCCTTTAAATAAAATATGCAACTGTAATGGTTACTAAACGCTGCCCCCCTGTCATGTGACCAGATCCTCAGGTCTGATTGGTGTACGTTTGTGGGGACGTACAGACAGACAAACGCTGTTCTAGATGGCATTGCCCTATGGGCTACGCAGTAAAAAGTGAAACTGCAGCAGACAGAGCAGTGTGTAACTGTCAGTTCCACATTGAATATTTACTTCAATGTGGAACTGGCAGTTAAAAGATCCGGTTAAACGATTTATTTCATGTAGTAAGTAATGACAGGTAGTAGGTTCTTCAATCAAACTTGGATACAGAAGTGGTGAAAATATCATCCCTGAACATACAGCAGGTTTACTTTAGCAATGCCATTATGTCCGCCACTGAAGATGGACGCATGTTATGTTTTCACTCCTGTCTATCTGCCTGTGAGCAAGATATGTCAAAAAGTTACGGATGGATTCGGAGTAACTTAGTGGACAGGTTGGGTGTATGACAAAGATGAATTGATTAGATTTTGGTGAAGATCTGGAGTTGAGTAAGTGACAATGATGACTTGATTCGATTTTGGTGAAGATCCACATCCAGATAACTTGGTGGATGAGTTGGGTAGGTGACAAGAACAAGCTGGTTAGATTTTGGTGAAGATCCAGATCCAGATAACTTGGTGGACGAGTTGGGTAGGTGACAAGAACAAGCTGGTTAGATTTTGTAGAAGATTCGGATCCACATCCGCGACCGATCAATGGGATCCATAACATAAACTGTTCAGCCTGGTGGAGGTATATGCTCTCCACACAGTGTTGTTCTAGTTACAAGGTGCAAAAATCAACACTATCAACTTTGTTATCCAATTCACAAGCAAACTACTCATTAAATTCTAAAATATTGAACATCTTTTGGAAGAATAAAAATGTATTGTATATCGTTGGTGAATTATTTCGTTTTTTGCAACCTCACAAAAGGTGCTTCTGAGTTATAGAGATACTTTGTTTTTGATTCAGAACCTAATATATCATTTTAAATCAGAAAATAAAAAGAAATGGCATTGGCAAAATTATTGACACCCTCGACTTAATATTTGGTATCACAGCCTTTGGACAAAATAACTGCAGTCAAGCGCTTCCTATAGCCATGAATGAGCTTCCTACACCTCTCTACTGCAGTTTGACCCACTCTTCTTGTGCAAACTGCTCCAATTCTCCCAGATTTGAAGGGTGCCTTCTCCCAACTGCTGTTTTCAGATTTCCCCACAAGTGTTCAATGGAATTTGGATCTGGACTCATTCCTGGCCACTTCAGAACAGTCCAGCGTGTTGTCTTGAACCATTCCTGTGTGTTTCTTGAAGTGTGTTTGGGGTCATTGTCCTGCTGCAAGACCCATGACCTCCGACGGAGACAAAGCTTTCTGATACTGGGTTGAACATTGCGCTCCAAAATGCCTTGGTAATCTCGTGATTTCATGATGCCATGCACACATTCAAGGCACCCAGTGCCAGAGGCAGCACAGTAATCCCAAAACACCACTGAACCTCCTCCATGTTTGACTGTAGGGAAAGTGTTCCTTTCTTTGAAGGCTTCATTTTGTTTTCTGTAAACATACAGATAATGTGCTTTACCAAAAAGCTCTAATTTTGTCTCATCTGTCCACAGGACATTCTCCCAGAAGGATTTTAGCTTGTTCAGGTGTGTATTTGCAAACTCCAGTCGGGCTTTCTTATGTCTCTCTCTCAGCAGTGGGCTCCTCCATAGAACCCCCTTTCATTACGTTGGTGACGGATCATGCGAGTTGAAACTGTCGTACCTTGTGTCTGAAGGTCAGCTTGAATCTGTTTGGCAGTTGATCGAGGTGCTCTCTCCACCATTCGAAAAATCCTTCGCTGCAATCTTCGATCAGGTTTTCTCTTGCGGCCATGTCCAGGGACGTTGGTTACAGTGTCATGGGCCTTAAATTTCCTGATAACATTGTGTACGGTGGACACAGGAACATCAAGATCTCTGGAGATGGAATTGTAGCCTTTAGATTGTCCATGCTTGGCTACAATCTTGTCTCTGACCCTCCTCAGACAAATCTCTGGTTTTCTTTCTTTTGTCCATGCTCATTGTGGTACACACAATGACACAAAACAGCAGAATGACTCCTTTTCTCTATTCAAACTGGTTGAATGAGTGATGTTTATATTGCACGCACCTGCAACTCACCACAGGTGGGTTCAATTCCAAGGTAAAGGAGAATCAGCTGCTTGGAATCTAATTATTTCCAACAATTTATAAAACGTGCCAACAATATTGTCCGGGCCATTTTAGGATTTCTGTGTGGAAAAAGCTAAGATCTAGTAATTTTTTCAGCTTTTTTATTTTGTTCCTCGACAAACCAAAGAAATACATTTGTGGATACCAAAAGATTTTTTAATTTCAACAATCTTCTGGAAGAAATGGTGCATCATTTCAAAAAATTGTAAAGGTGCCAATATTTTTGGTCATGAATGTATATGACTTGCGGCTGATGGGTCTGTATGTCTGGACAGCAGAATCTAAAAGGTTACCATTATTACCCGAAACATGTGAATATGAAGGCACATAAGGAGTAATTTTAATTAAATCATTAATCATAAGTCGGTGGAACGTAGCCGCTGGTTAAGGCCTGACAGGATGGCCTAGATGTTTTAATTCAGACCCAAATAAAAACTATCATCCCGGTTTTTCACAGGCAGTGCTGTCCCTCAGATGGACGTTGAGCCGGCCGTCCCGTCTGCCGGTATTAGTCGGTGGAAGCTGAAGTTTCCACGGTGTCCTTCACGGAGAGTCGGCGAGCAATCGCTGGCACCATGACCTAATTCCAATTTTCTGTCCAACATCAGGCCTGTCCAGCCAGTTCGTGAAAGACTTGGGCAAAACATTTCCCCCGGTTAACCCCACCAAAATATGGAAATAATTGTGGCCATTAAAGAAAGCAGAAAAGAGGAACAAGAATGATGGCAGCAGTTGTTCTGAGTGTTCTCCGTGGATAGTATCACTTACATAAAAATAAATAAATTGCTGATTGGAAATAATTTTGTCTTAGATAGGCCCTGTTACCCACAGGCATCTTGGATAAAAAAAACCTACGGTAAGTTTAAATAAATTATCTCTTCATAAATAATGCATGCGAAAACTTATGAACTGCACCAAAATACATTCTTCTCTCATTGCCAGTGAACTAATTTCACTGCAACTAAGGTATTGACCCTGTACCAGACAATTTGGAGCAATTTGTTTTGAAATTTGTGGAACCATAGAAGCTTGGAGACCTTTCTAGCTGCACAAATATATTTCTCATCAATTCCTTGTTACTTAAATTATCTCAACATTTACTCATCGGATTTTGAAGTTGGATGCACATATTATATGCACCGGAAAGCAATGTCGTTTTTCAGGGAATAATACACAGCTTAAAAAACGACATTACTTTCAAGTACACCAAACATGTTCATAATATATATATGTGTATATGTGTGTGTGTGTGTATGTATATATATATATATATATATATATATATATATATATATATATATATATATATATTTATATATATATATATATATATATATATATATATATAAAATATACATACATATACATACATACATACACACACACACACACACACACAAATATATATATATATATATATATATATATATATATATATATATATATATATATATATATATATATATATATATATATATATATATCTATAATTCCAGTAATCTCTGTCTGTCTGTACGTTTGTTTGTCTGTGACCGCTGTTTCTCGACAACCACGGGTCCGATATACTTTTAACTTGCCAGGTATATTGCTGGGGACCCGAGGATGTGCCTTTTCAAGGTTTCATATTAATCGGACAATTACTTACCGAGCTATGTCCAAAAAACGATTCAACCAATCAGAGAGCAGCGAACGATCGCGTGTGCCGAACGTGGCGGGCACACTCTGCCTCGGATGGCACATTTGAGAGCGTATTCATTTATTTCACGTTTGCAAACTATGTTGGCGTTAAACTATGTTTTACAACTAATAAAAACGAATTTGCGATTCATTCGCTTTCCTGCGCGTTTGTGCACGCGATGGCGATTTCTTTACCAAACTCCGGAAGCCGTTCGCTTTGGACCAAACCATTGCATGTAAATAGAGGGGGGGGATTGTCACCACTCGCAAGCCGTTCGCTTTGGACCAAACCATTTCATGTAAATAGAGGGGGGGGATATAATTTTAGATATAGATATAGTACGGGCATGCCCTAGTATATATAATTCCAGTAATCTCTGTGTGTTTGTTTGTTTGTACGTTTGTCTGTGACCGCTGTTTCTCGACAACCACGGGTCCGATATACTTTAAACTTGCCAGGTATATTGCTGGGGACCCGAGGATGTGCCTTTTCAAGGTTTCATATTAATCGGACAATTACTTACCGAGCTATGTCCAAAAAACGATTCAACCAATCAGAGAGCAGCGAGCTATCGCGTGTGCCGAACGTGGCGGACACACTCTGCCTCGGATGGCACATTTGAGAGCGTATTCATTTATTTCCCGTCGGCAAACTATGTTGGCGCTATGTTGGCGTTAAACGATGTTTTAAAACTAATAAAAACGACAAGCCGTTCGCCGTTCGCTTTGGCGTTGCGAATGGACCAAAACATTTCATGCACCAAACCATTTCATGTAAAGCGTTCGCCGTTCGCTTTGGCGTTGCGAATGAACCAAAACATTTCATGTAAATAGAGGGGGGGATATAATTTTAGATATAGATATAGTACGGGCATGCCCTAGTATATAGAAATATAATATACATACATATACATACACGCGCACACACACACACACACACACACACACACACACACACACACACACACACACACACACACACATATATATATATATATATATATATATATATATATACAGTCACGTGAAAAAGTAGGTACACCCCATGTAAAGTTTTGACTTTTTCAACATATTTCAACATACAGCTATTTGATCTTCATTTCAACAATATTGACAGATAAAGGTGATATTGTGGCGGACACAAAAGCCCACTGGCGTGGTGACATCATTCCGCGCACCAAGTGTGCAGTGGCCACGCCTGAGGGGTAGGCATGGCCTCATGATATACACCGGGCGCGCAGCCCGGAGCGGGCCAGTGTTACAGTGAGCTCCTGAAATAAAGACGCTTATAAGTTACCGCTTGTCCGCTTCCTCCTTGCTCGCAAGCAGCGCGCGTAATGCCGCGCTTTACTGGTGACCCCCTTGACGTTGGATCTGCCGGAGCGATCCTTCCACACGCGACGCCATTGCCATGGCCAACTTCATCAAACTTCCCAAATTTTGGGAGGCTCAGGCCGAAGTCTGGTTCGTCCAGGCCGAAGCCCAATTTCAGCTTCGGCGCCTCACCGGCGATGACACGCGCTATTGCCACGTCGTCACCTCCCTTGGGCCCGGCACGGCCGCTCGAGTTGTGTCCATCCTTCGCCACCCACCGGACGGCCACAAGTACGAGGCACTCAAGCGGCTACTCCTAGCCACATTCGGCCTCACGGACGACGCACGGGCCGACCGCCTCCTGGATCTCCCCGAGCTCGGTGACACGCGCCCGTCGGTCCGAATGGACCATATGCTGTCACTGTTGGGCGACGAAGCCCCCGGTTCTCTATTCCGGGCGCTTTTCCATCGCCAACTTCCAGCGCAGGTTCGCCTCGCGTTGGCCGGGACCGGGCTAACGGAACCCCGAGCATTGGCAGCCGAGGCGGACAAGTACTTCGCCGCTTCGGACACGCGGGCGAGAGTCGGCGTGGCCGTCACGGCCCTCGTGGCTGATGCTGCTGATGCTGCTGCTGATGCTGCTGATCCACAGCATCAGCTTATACAGCATACGCAGCATGCTGATACGCACCTCGTGACCGCCGCCACGCTCCGCACACCGCCGCGGCGAAAACCGCCACCGCGGGGAAACGCGCCAACTCCACCGGCCTGGCGGAGCCAGCCGCGCTCCTCCAGCTCCACCACCTGGTGCTGGTTCCACGCCAAGTTCGGCCACGAAGCTCGGCAGTGTCATCCGCCATGCTCCTTCAACAGGTCGGGAAACGCCTGGGCCGGCGCTCAATAGTGGCGATGAGCGCCGGCCGTTCGAGCAGCCTGCTGTTCATAACGGACACCTTCTCCGGGCGCCGTTACCTGTGCGACACGGGAGCGCAGGTGAGTGTCGTTCCCGCCGGCACGTCAGACAAGCACGCCGCGGGTGGGGCCCCGCGCTGCTTGCCGCGAACGGGACGCCCATCCGTACGTACGGAAAACGCTGCCTCTCTCTGCGGTTCGGAGGGCAGGTTTTCCGATGGACGTTCGTCACCGCCGACGTGCCCATGGCACTGCTTGGCGCGGACTTCCTGTGCGCTAATGGGCTCCTGGTCGACGTCAAGCGCAGACGTCTTGTCCAGGCCAAGACGTTCAGCTCGCTCGCTTGTGCGTTGCCCAGCTCAACGAGCGGCTAGCCAAGCGGCTTGCCGAACGGTTCGGTTCCGGCCACGTTGGTCTGTACGCTTCCGGCAGCGGACGCATTCACCCGCCTCCTCGCCGGCTTCCCGGCCCTCATGCGGCCCACCTTCTCGGCGGGGGCCGTCAAGCACGGGGTGGCCCATCACATCCCCACCGTCGGGCCACCGGTCTACGCCCGGGCACGCCACCTCGAGCCGACGAAGCTGGTGGTGGCAAAAGCGGGGTTCGCTACCCTGGAGCGACTCGGCATCGTTCGGCGCTCAGAGAGCGCTTGGGCGTCGCCGCTGCACATCATGCCGAAGCCCGGCGGGGGATGGCGACCGTGCGGGGACTATCGCCGTCTCAATGACGCCACAACTCCCGACCGCTACCCCGTCCCCCACATTCAGGACTTTTCCGCCCGTTTGGCGGGCATGTCCTTCTTCTCGAAGGTGGACCTCATACGCGGCTACCATCAGGTCCCCGTCAGGCCAGAGGACGTCCCGAAGACGGCGGTCATCACGCCATTCGGACTCTTCGAGTTCCTGCGCATGCCCTTCGGTCTGAAGAATGCGGCTCAGGCGTTCCAGCGACTGATGGACAGCGTCCTGCGTGACTTGGATTTTGTCTACGTCTACCTGGACGATATCCTCGTCGCCAGCGCGTCCCGCGAAGAGCACCTAGGCCACCTCCGCACGCTCTTCGAACGCCTGGGCCAGCATGGCCTGATTGTGAACCCCGCAAAGTGCCGGTTCGGCGCCACCATAATCGATTTTCTTGGGCACCGTGTCACCAGGCACGGAGCCGTCCCCCTACCGGCCAAGGTGGAGGCGGTGAAGGGGTTTCCGCACCCCCGCACGATCAGAGGGCTGCAGGAGTTCCTGGGCATGGTGAACTTTTACCATCGGTTCCTGCCCCGTATCGCCCAGCTCCTGTGCCCCCTGCACGAAGCTCTCCGAGGTAAGCCGGGCAAAGGCGACGTTACCTGGACCGAGCAGATGGACACGGCGTTCACGGGCGCAAAGCTCGCCTTGGCTAACGCCACCATGCTCGCGCACCCGGTGCCCGATGCACCGATCGCCCTCACCACCGATGCCTCGGACTACGCGGTGGGCGCGGTGCACGAGCAATGGGTGCGTGGAGCTTGGCAACCGCTGGCATTCTTTAGCCGGCAGCTTCGCCTGCCCGAACGCCGTTACAGTACCTTCGACCGCGAGTTGCTCGGACTTCACTTGGCGGTCAGGCACTTCCGCCATCTGCTCGAGGGCCATGCGTTCACTGCCTTCGTTGACCACAAGCCGCTGATCTTCGCGATGGGCAAGGTCACCGAGCCGTGTTCGTTCCGGCAGCAGCATCACCTCTCGGCCATGTCCGAGTACACGACGGACATCCAGCACGTCGCGGGGAAGGACAACCCGGTGGCGGATTGCCTTTCCCGGGCCGTCGCCCACGCAGTCCACCTCGGCATCGACTATGCCCGGATGGCAGCGGACCAGGCCGCTGACCCCGACGTCCAGGCCTTGCGGACCGCCGTCACGGGCCTCCGCATCACCGAGGTGGCGTTCGACGGCGCGGGCGCGGCCCTCTTGTGCGACGTCTCCCTCGGGCGTCCTCGCCCCATCGTGCCCGCGGGCTGGCAGCGCCAGGTGTTTGACGCCATCCACGGCCTGTCCCACCCGGGCGCGAGGGCCTCCCAAAGGCTGATCGCCGACAAGTTCGTCTGGCATGGCCTCCGGAAGGCCGTCCGCGGCTGGGCCAGGACGTGCCTCGCGTGCCAGCGCGCCAAGGTGCACCGGCACACCCAGGCCCCGTTGGCCCCGTACACGGTGCCGGAACGCCGGTTTGACCACGTCCACGTGGACCTGGTGGGACCTCTGCCCCCCTCGCGGGGTTTCACCTACGTCCTCACCATGGTGGACCGCACCACCCGGTGGCCGGAGGCCGTGCCCTTGGCGTCGACAACGGCGGCCGATGTCGCGCAGGCTTTAATCGCCACCTGGGTCGCCCGGTTCGGCGCCCCCTCAGACATCTCGTCCGACCGCGGCCCCCAGTTCACCTCGGAGCTCTGGGGGGCGGTCGCGCAGGGGCTTGGGGTCCGGCTGCACCGAACCACGGCCTACCACCCCCAGGCTAACGGCCTGTGTGAGCGATTTCACCGCTCATTGAAGGCCGCGCTCCGGGCCACCCTCCGCGACGGCGGCTGGGTCGACAGGCTCCCCTGGGTCCTGCTGGGCCTCCGGACGGCGCCCAAGGAGGACCTGCGCGCATCCGCGGCAGAGTTGGTCTTCGGGCAACCGCTGCGGGTGCCGGGCGAGTTCCTCCCCGACTCCACGGCACCATGGTCCGCGGCACAGCAGCACTCCGCTCTGCAAGAGACCGCCCAGAGGTTCGCCCCGGTGCCAACGGCGTGCCACGGGCACCCACCGAGTCGCCCCGGAGCTTCGCACGGCGGAGTACGTCTTCGTCCGCCACGATGCCCACCGGACACCACTGCGGCCCCCGTATGACGGGCCTTTCCGCGTGCTGGAGACCGGGGCGAAGCACTTCACCCTGGACATCGGCGGTACTCCTGACCGCGTTTCGGTAGACCGCCTCAAGCCGGCCCACCTCGACGTGGACCATCCACCGCCAGTGGCCCGACCTCCACGTCGGGGCCGCCCCCCTGCGGGCGGACCCCCGGCACCGCCCAGCCCCGCCGCCACGCCGCCCCCCGGTCCTGCACCCATCCCAGGGGCAGCCAGGGGCATCCCACCTGGCATCCCTGCACCCCGGACGCCGCCGATCGCCAGGGGGCGCTTCGGCCGGGTCATTCGTCTGCCCCGCAAACTGGCTCTCCAGGTGCGCGGGAATTCTGGGGGGGCGCGTGTGGCGGACACAAAAGCCCACTGGCGTGGTGACATCATTCCGCGCACCAAGTGGGCGGTGGCCACGCCCGAGGGGTAGGCGTGGCCTCATGATATACACCGGGCGCGCAGCCCGGAGCGGGCCAGTGTTACAGTGAGCTCCTGAAATAAAGACGCTTATAAGTTACCGCTTGTCCGCTTCCTCCTTGCTCGCAAGCAGCGCGCGTAACGCCGCGCTTTAATATAATATAACAAATATCATGAAACATTTACATTTTGTAGTCCAGTGTATAATTTAAATAAACATAAATGCAAATTACGCATGTGGAAAAAGTAAGTACACCCTTGGCTCTAATATATGGTATTGCCCGATTTGGCAGAAACAAACTCAAGTAGGCGTTTCTTATAACTGTCTACCAGTCTCTGACATCGACTGGGAGAAATTTTTGCCCACTCCTCCATGCAGAATTCT
>NC_136268.1:127474167-127488190 GCF_964187855.1 Myxine glutinosa
CCCACCCCCACACACCTCCCCCCAAAATAGGTATATGTAGTATATCTCCCCCCCCCCCAACACCTCCCCCCAAAATATGTATATGTAGTATATCAAACCCCCCCCCTCCCCTACACCTCCCCATCAACTCTGCCTTCCACTCCCCCCCACTCCATTCCTCACCCCTCCCTCTCCTGCTTCCCCCCCTCCCCCCCAAAATATGTATATGTAGTATATCACCCCCCTCCCCCCCCTCCACTACACCTCCCCATCACCTCTGCCTTCCACTCCCCCCACTTACTTCCTCACCCCTCCCTCTCCTGCTCCCCCCCCCCCCCCCCGCACCCACAACGCCGTGTACTCCTGCTAGTACATGTACAGTGCATTCAGAAAGTATTCAGGCCCCTTCACTTTTTTTCACATTTTGTTATGTTGCAGCCTTGTGCTGAAATCGTTTAAATTCATTTTTTCCCTCATCAACCTACACTCAAGACCCCATAATGACAAAAAGAAAACAGGATTTTAGAAAGTTTTGCAAATTTATTAAAAATAAAAAACTGAAATATCACATTTACATAAGTATTCAGACCCTTTGCTATGACACTTGAAATTTAGCTTTATTTAAATTAATTGAAATTAATTTAGAACGGAAGCCTCTCCTCAGTGAAAGACACATGAAAGCCCATATAATCTTTTCTCACAGTCTGAGAGTCCTTTAGGTGCTTTTTTGCAAACTCCAAGCAGGCTTTCATGTGTCTTTCACTGAGGAGAGGCTTCCGTCTGGCCACTCTGCCATAAAGCCCAGATCGGTGGAGTGTTGCAGTGATGGTTGTCCTTCTGGAAGTTTCTCCCTTTTCCACACAGGATCTCTGGAGCTCAGCCAGAGTGACCATCGGGTACTTGGTTACCTCTATTACCAAGGCCCTTCTCCCCCGATTGCTCAGTTTGGCCGGGCGGCCAGCTCTAGGAAGAGTCCTGGTTGTTCCAAACTTCTTCCATTTAAGAATTATGGAGGCCACTGTGCTCTTGGGAACCTTCAATGCAGCAGAAATATTTTTTGTAAGTTTCCCCAAATCTGTGCCCCGACACAATCCTTTCTCTGAGCTCTGCAGGCAGTTCCTTCGACCTCATGGCTTGGTTTTTGCTCTGATATGCATTGTCAGCTGTGAGACCTTCTAGAGACAGGTGTGTGCCTTTCCAAATCATGTCCAATCAATTGAATTTACCACAGGTGGACTCCAATCAAGGTGTAGAAACATCTCAAAGATGATCAAGAGAAATGGGAGGCACCTGAGCGGAATTTCAAGTGTCATAGCAAAGAGTCTGAATATTTATGTAAATGTGATATTTCAGTTTTTTCTTTTTAATAAATTTGCAAAACTTTCTAAAATCCCGTTTTCTCTTTGTCATTATGAGGTATTGAATGTAGATTGATGAGGGAGAGCCACCACCTCCCCACAAAAGATGTATATCTTAATATATATATATATTGAATATTTAATTATTATATATGAAGAATATATATGTATGAGGAACTTAATTTATATATGATATATATAATTGAATTGAATATATATGAGGAAGAGGAACGACAGACGCACTTTTTATTGTGAGGCAGTTGCAGGAGAAGTACATGGAGAAGAGGAAGAAGTTGTTTCTTGCGTTTGTTGATCTGGAGAAAGCATTCGATAGGGTTCCACGTGAAGTAGTGACATGGACATCGAGGAAGTTAGTAGTGGAGGAATGGTTGATCAGAGGAGTGATGGCAATATACAAAAGAGCACGCACAGCTGTAAGGACGAAGGACGTGAACAGTGGTGAGTTTGAGGTGAAGGTGGGAGTGCATCAGGGGTCGGTACAAAGTCCACTACTATTTGTAGCTGTGATGGAGGTGCTGAATCGGAACGTAAAGGAGGGTTTACCGTGGGAGTTGTTGTATGCAGATGATCTGGTGTTGATTGCAGAAAGTATGGATGGACTGAAGGAGAAGATGAACAAGTGGAAGGAATGTATGGAGACAAAAAGTCTGAAGGTGAATATCGGAAAAACGAAGGTGATGGCAAGTGGTAAAGCATTTGGTGAGGTGGAAAGAACTGGAAAATGGCCGTGTGCTGTGTGCAGGAAGGGTGTCGGAGTGAATTCCATTCAATGTACAATGTGCGCTGAGTGTGTTCATCAAAAATGTAGTGGTTTGAGAGGGTCATTAACCAGTGTGGCAGCTACATTCAAGTGTAAGGTGTGCACAGAGGGAGCTGCAGGTGGAGGAAATGTTGAGTTGGATCTTGGAGACGGCGTGAAGCTGGAAGGTGTGAAAACATTTTGTTACCTCGGAGGCATGCTGAATGGAGAAGGTGGATCAGACTCGCAACGGTTGCTCGAGTGAGATGTGCATGGAAGAAGTTTCGGGAACTGAGTGGCGTGCTGACGAGGAGGGGAGTGTCATTGAAGCTGAAGGGAAAGGTGTATGCTGCATGTGTGAGAAGTGTTATGATTTATGGGAACGAGACATGGGTAATGAACATAGAGCAGCAACGAAGCCTGGAAATGGTGGAAATGCGAATGGTTCGGTGGATGTGTGGAGTATCGTTGAGAGAGAGGAAGACAAATGATGAATTGCAAAAGATGATGGGAATAGAGCTTGTGATTGATGCTGTGAAGAGGAACAGGTTGAGATGGTTTGGTCATGTGTTGAGGAAGGATGAAAGTGACTGGTTGAGAAGAGTGATGGAAATGAATGTAGAAGGAAGTCGAGGACGGGGAAGACCGAGAAAGACTTGGCTAAAGATGGTCGAAGAAGAAATGCGGGCAAGGGGGTTAACAAGGGGAGATGTAGAAAATAGGGCAAAATGGAGAAGATAGACACGGGGACCGCAAGGCTAACCCCCGCTCTTGTCGGGAAAATGGCCTTAAAATGACTGTTGTTCTGGTGTGTGTGTGTGTGTGTGTGTGTGTGTGTGTGTGTGTGTGTGTGTGTGTGTGTGTGTGTGTGTGTGTGTGTGTGTGTGTGTGTGTGTATATATATATATATATATATATATTGTTGCGGATATGGGATTGGCATCCATCCATATCCGCTTGTAAATATTCCCCTATTTCCTCCATACTTCCCAACTATCCCCAATCCCCCATTCCCTAGTCCCATTTTCTGTAAACAACACTCTGTAGACCCGACCTCCCCCTATTTCCCCCATTAAATGTCGCATCCAGGTCCACCGCATCTCACGTAGACAACTATAGGACATCTTGCTAGTTATTCTTAGTCTATGTCAGTTAAGGACTCGTTTCCATTAATTCTGACTCTTCGTTGCACCAGAATGTGATTGTATGGCACCGTTAGGAAGTTTAGGACCTCCCAATACCTCCCCGCAGCTCTTCCTCACGGTTCAGCAACAACAACAACAACAACAACGGCGGCGGCGCGGGGAGTGCGCGTCCTCACTCCGGCTTGGTTGGTAGGGGGTGTTGGGAGGGCACCAGGCCTTTCCAACGAGCCGCCATCGAGCATGTGCTCGACGGGGTTACCAAGTAGGGGCTCGCTGTCAGCTCCTCGTCAAGGGCGGAGCCCGGTAACCCCCGCACCCAATAGAAGCGGCGGACCGGTCCCATCTGGGGCGGAGCCAACGAGCCGAGGGCGTGTGACTCCCCGCTGAGCATGCGCAGGAAGAGGGAGGTGACGTCAGATGCGCGCTGAGCTTGGAGAGAGGACGCCACCTCCGAGCGCTGTGACACCTCCCCGCATCTCTGGACTGGACCGTGCTTTATCCTGTCCCCGAGCCAAGGTGCACCTTGTGCTATCGACTACCTGTCCTTCCCTGCCATCAATCCCTGTGTAAGTCAGTCTTGTTCCGTTTGTCTGTGGTCTTTCGGGGAATAGATAAGATTGTATCTAAGTGCCTATCTCTTCTGTGTCTTTTACCTCACTCTACCTTGTAATCTACCCCTTTTCTCCACCACTAATTATATCCTCCTCCGGAGGTCTTGAGAACTGTACCCCTTGCGTCGTTTCATTTATCCCAGTCGTTGTGTCCTTTCCATCATTGATTTAGCGTAGCGCGATTTGGCCAACGTTCGAGTGGAATCGGGTGAGTTGGGGGTAATCGGGTAAACTGTGCGAACACGGCGGCCATTCCGCTCGGTCAAGCAACATCTTGAGCCGTGTCCGTAACAATTGGTGTCGGGAAGTGAGATTGGACCCGAAGCGCGGTTCACGCGCTCGAAATTATTAACTGTGAAATTTGTTTTGTTTTAAAATAAAAACCCGAATTTTGAAAGTCGCGCTATGGCAGATCAAGACGGCTGGGTTCCGGTAGAGGAGAGTGAGGCAGGGTCGATCCAGGACCAAATTGAGGGACAAGAGGAGAGCGAAGCAGTGAGGGCGGCAGGTTCGCAAAATGGCGTCCTCGCGCACGAGGCTTCAGGCGCGCAAAGTGGCGTCCTCGCGCACGTGAGTGTAGCGGCACCAAATTTTGCCGCGCCCGTGACCGTAGCAGCGGCTGCAGCACCAATGAACTGGGGCCTATTCATGCAGCAGATGCAGGCCTTCATGGTCAAGGCGGATGAGGAGAGGGAAGAGAACAGGGGGATGAGAAACCAAATTTTAGGAATGGGGAACCGGATGGATGCTCAGGGTGAGCGATTGGAGGGCCAAATGGGGGTAATGGGGGACGAAGCGAGGGGTACCGGTGAGGGATTAGACAAGAAATTTGAGGAGTTAGACAATGGGATAAAAGAGGTGAAAAATGGGTTAACGGGGGTAGAAAACAGAATGGCCGCTCAAGAGAATCAAATGGAAGGGATGAAAAAGGGGTTAGAGGGGTTAGAAAACAGTATGGAAGGCAAATTGAGGGACATGAGGGACCAAGCGGAAAGGGAAGTTAAAAAAATGGGGCAGCAGATAGAGGGGGTCAGAATGGGGGTAGAAACTAAATTGGATGCTCACAGGGAGGAAATGGAGCAGATGAGGGTGGCATCTGGGCAGGAGATGCAAGTGATGGGAGAGGAGATCAGAAGAGGTGTGAGTGAGGAGGTCGGAGGAGTGCGCGAGGAGGTGAGGCACTGTAAGGAGCGCATGGAGAAGGAGGTGAGAAAGGGGACTGTAAAATTGCAAGGTGGTATGGAGGAGTTGACGCTGGGAGTAGAACAACTGACAGTGGGACAAAAGGAGTTGGGGGACCAGGTAAAGAAGAACACAGCGGTAATAGAGTGTTTAAAATCGACACAGAAGGAGATGAAAAAGGACGTAGGGGTAATTAAAAAAGAGTGTCAGACGGTACATGAGGACCTGACGAGGAAAATGAACAAGGTGGTAGAGGTGATGGAGGTTAAAGAGCGGGAGGTGCGGGAGCATATAGAAAAAAATAAGGTGGAGTTAGAGGAAGAACTTAAGGGGGCGCACGAGGAGGTGAAGGAGGTGAAGCAGAAATTAGAAGAAGTGGAAGAAGGGGTGAGCGAAATTAAGAAGCGATGGAGAGAGGATAAGAAAGAGATAAAGGAGGAAGTAAAAGAATTGGTCCAAAGTCTGTGTTCGGATCGTGATGATGTGCTCATTAACCGGATGAGGGATTCGCAGGTGATGGAGGAGAAGCGAAGAGAAAGAGGACCCGGTGTAAGTGGTGACCAATATGGTCGTGCGTATGATGCGCCAGGTGATTTAATAAGCTTGGGGGTCGAGATGGACCCGGATGTTCGTGAGAGGCCAAGAGTGAGGTGTATGGCTGGTCCGGAGGGTATGGAACGAGGGTGCGAGCGAGAGGGTCCGGTGATGGGAGAGGTGCGAGGTGTGAGTGAGCAAGGTTGTGGTGGTATGGAATGGGTAGCGGGTTGCGGAAGTGTGACCCATGCATCGACACCAACAGGGGTAGTTTTTAGAGGGACAGGGGAGGCACGGGAGCCCCTTGGGGGTAATGTACTGTGGGGGCCCGGCCGGTTCGGCCCCGCGCTGACCCCGCAAGGGGCGACGCACGGGGTCCGGCAGGCGGGCAACGACTCGCATACGAGGTGGTCCCACAAGGTCCCACTCGCGCCGTATGACGGCAAGAGTGATCTACGCGCGTACCTGGCGCAGTTTGACTGTGTGTGTAAGGGCAACGGTTTGGTTGAGGACGAAGGTGGAGTACACCTGGTGGCCGCATTGCGCGGCGCGGCGGCGGAGGTGCTGACGGCATTACCACTGGGTGCTCTCACCCTGCCAGCCCTCCGCGACGCCCTAATTAATCGATTCGGCATTGAACAGCAGAGCGAGCTTGTTAAAGCTCAGCTCGCGCTGCGAAAACGCAAGCCCCAGGAAGCCATCGGGGAACTTGCCCACGACATTCGCCGCGCAGTGGGGATCGCACATGCTAACATGGCAGCGGATTCCCGGGAAAGCCTGGCGCTGGACCATTTTATCCAGGCCCTCCCGGATATTGAGCTCCGGCAACAGCTCGCCATGTGGCGCCCGCAGACTCTGAGCCAGGCGGCTGATGCTGCAGCCCGTTGGGAAGCAGCGAGGCCCCTGGCCCGGGGGAATGAGCATCACGCAATGGCGGTCCGCCAGGTGGGACCCCCGATGGAGGGCGGACCCCTTAGGGGGCCTGCCCCCGACGTGAGTCCTGACCTGGCGGGCATGGTCCGGAGGCTGGTGGACCAGCGCCTGGCGGGACCTGGACCATGGCAGGCGGCCCCGGAGGTGGCCCGCGGTGGACCACGAGCGGGTAATCCAATTCGGACCTTCAGGGGGGGAAATTTGGAATTCCGGAGACAAGCACCTTATCAGGTGAGGTGCTATACTTGCAACCGTCTGGGTCACCTGGCGCGGCACTGTCGAGCCACGCGCCGGGATGATCCCCGGCGGTTGAGGTCCTCAACTCCGCCCAGGGGGGAGCGGGTTAGCCGACCCCAGACACCCCCCCGCCAGACCCCGGGAAACTAGAAGGTGTCGGGCATGTAGGGCGGTGTTCGGCAGAAGAGGATGGAGGAGAGCCCTCATTGACGCGACAGGTCATTTATTGTGGCCAAATTGGAACCGGTAGCCTGACAATCAGATGCAAAATTGCCGGCGTGGGGGTAGATGCCGTAGTGGACACAGGAGCTAGCGCCACGATCATCAGCCCTGTGGTCCTTGATTCGAGCGCAGGTGGCTGGGATAAGATCCAGCGCCTGCAAAATTATAGTTTGCAACTTGCTACCGGGGTAACGGCCCCGATCATAGGGCATGGTTCTGTGACCCTCAAGTTAGGGTCGGTAAGGAGGGAGATAGATGTTTGGGTGGCGGAGGTGTGCGACCCATGTTTAATAGGGTTGGATTTGTTGACTGCCAGCGGTTGTAAAATCGACTTGTGCCGGGGGATCCTGCAGGTGGGAGTAGAAGAGCTGCCGTTAGGGGGAGTGAGCACGGCCGAGAGAGCGGAGCTGGAGGCTTCCGAGGCCGTGACCATTCCTCCAAGGGCCAAGGCGATAGTGCCGGCCCGATGGGCAGCTCGCCCAACATGGCAGGAGTCCTGCGGCCTGGTCGAACCGGTGGCAGCGCAGTCCATACCGGGTTTAATCGTGGGCCGCACCCTTGTACAAACGGACGGACCGGTAGTGGCCGTCCGAGTAATAAATATAAGTACAGAACCACGCACTATAGTAAGGGGCATGAGGGTAGATGGCTGCACCCCAGTTGAGGAAGTCGCGACAGTGAGGGGCGAGAACGTCCAGCCGAGCCGGCCCTGGGGGGAGCCTTCAATAAGAAGTAGGAATTGGCCTGATCCCATTTGCGAGATGGTAAATCGTAGTAGCGTAGAGTTGGGAGGTACCCAGAGGGAGGCCTTACACAAACTGGTTGGGTCCCATTTGGACCTCTTCTCCCTGTCCACCGAGGATATTGGACGTACGGGCCTGGTGAAACATCAGATCCACACTGGTGAGGCCCGGCCTATTCGTCAGGCCGCCCGACGGCTCCCTTGGAGCAAGAGGGCGGAGGCTGATGAGCAGGTTGAAAAAATGCTCGACGCAGGCGTGATCGAGCCCTCGGGAAGTCCTTGGATGTCACCTGTTGTGCTGGTCAAAAAGAAGGATGGGACCACGCGGTTCTGCGTGGACTATCGCCAGCTAAACAACGTGACACTCAAGGACTCATATCCCCTGCCAAGGATTGATGACACCCTCGATGCCGTTGCGGGCTCAAATTGGTTCTCAACTTTGGACCTCAAGAGTGGGTATTGGCAGGTGGAGATGGATAGGGCAGGGAAGGAGAAAACGGCATTTTCCACAGGTAAGGGACTGTATCAGTTTACTGTGATGCCGTTTGGTTTGTGTAACGCCCCCGCCACCTTTGAAAGATTGATGGAACATGTACTAGGCGGCATGCCATGGCAATCATGCCTGGTGTACCTGGATGACGTCCTAGTACATGCCAAAACGTTCCCCCAGGCAGTAGCTAATTTGGACCAGGTGTTTAGGTGCCTCAGGCAGGCAGGGTTGAAACTGAGCCCCAGTAAGTGCACCTTGTTTGCCAAGGAGGTGGCCTATTTAGGCCACGTCATCGGTTGCGAGGGGGTAAAAACGGACCCAGACAAAATTAAAGCGGTAGAGGAGTGGCCCGCACCACGTACCATCAAAGAGGTGCGGGGATTTTTGGGACTCTGCTCCTACTACCGGCGCTTCGTGGCGAAATTTGCGGAGTTGGCTCAGCCCCTTCACCGCCTTACGGAGAAGAGGACGAGATTTAATTGGACAAGGGAGTGCCACGAGGCCTTCCAAAAATTGAAGGGGTGTCTAACATCCGCACCCCTTCTAGCTTACCCCACTAGCAACGGGGCATTTACCCTGGACACGGATGCGAGCCAGGAAGGATTGGGCGCAGTTTTGTCTCAGACACAGGAGGGCGTGGAGAGAGTGATTGGTTACTATAGTCGGGCCTTAAGTAGGCCCGAGCGAAATTATTGTGTCACTCGCAAAGAGTTATTGGCTATGCTGGCTGCCATGAACCATTTCCACCCGTACTTGTACGGGCGGAAATTTTTGGTTAGAACTGACCATTCCTCCTTGCAATGGCTCCTTCGGTTCAAGGAACCGGAGGGCCAAATTGCAAGGTGGTTGGAAAAGTTGCAGCAGTACGATTTTGATGTGGCCCATAGGGCCGGGAAGGCCCATGGTAATGCGGACGCACTCTCTCGGCGTCCTTGTCTGGGGGAAAACTGCAAATTTTGTGCGAGACACGAGGAGAGGGAACAATTGGGCGATTCGGACCCGACCCTCGTTGTCCGTGCAACCCGGGTGAGAGGGCCAATTTTGCCACTAACCGCAGATGAGGAATTCGGAACTTTGGCTTGGAGCGCGGCCCAGCGGGAGGACCCCGTACTGGGGCCGGTGCACGAATGGGTGAGATTGGGGCAAAGACCTAATGGGGAAGAGGTCACCCCCCCTCGGGGCACAGACCAAGGCATATTGGGCTCAGTGGAAAACCCTGGAATTGAAGGATAACATCTTGTATCGCAAGTGGGTGGAGGTTCCCTCTGATAAAACTTCCTGGCTGGTGGTAGTCCCAAATAAATTTAAGACCGATATATTGCAACAGGTGCATGGTACCCGCCCCGGCGGCCATTTGGGCAGGACAAAGACGACATCGCAGGTACGCCGGAGGTTTTATTGGGTGAATATGGGGCGCGACATACAGGACTGGTGTCGGAGATGCGACGCCTGTACTGCCAAAAAGGGACCAGCACGGAGGATGAGGGCCCCCCTTCAATTACACCAGGTGGGGGCGCCCCTAGAGCGGGTGGCCATGGATATCCTAGGTCCACTACCCCGCACCCGCCGAGGTAATAAGTACATCCTCGTTGTGATGGACTACTTCACCAAGTGGCCGGAGGCCTACGCCCTCCCCAACCAAGAAGCAGGGGTGGTAGCGCAGGCCTTCGTGGAAGGATTTGTGTGCCGGCATGGGATTCCACAGGAGTTGCACACCGACCAGGGACGAAATTTTGAGAGCAAATTGCTAAAAGATGTGTGCAGTCTCCTGTCAATTCGGAAAACAAGAACAACGCCTTTAAGACCTCAATCTGACGGGATGGTGGAAAGATTCAACCGAACTTTAATCCAACAACTGGCACTGTTCACCGCCACCCGTCAGGATGACTGGGACGAACATCTCCCTTATTTGCTCATGGCCTACCGAACCAGCCAGCACGGGGCCACCGCATGCAGTCCAGCGTTGCTTATGTATGGGCGGGAGTTACGGGCTCCCGCCGACTTGCTATGCGGTCCCGTGCCAGACACAGTGGTTAACCCGCCGAGGGAGGGGTACGCACGTCACCTAGAGGAAGGCATGGAGCTAGTCCATGCCTTCGCCCGCCGCCAACTCCATCTGGCGGGGGAGAAGATGAAGCGCAGGTACGACCACCGGAGCCAGGGGAGTCAGTACACTCCGGGGATGAAGATTTGGTTCTTCAATCCCCGGAGGAGGAAGGGTAGGTGCCCGAAACTCACCTCTCCCTGGCAAGGCCCGGGGGTCGTCCTGTCGCAAGTCTGTGACGTGGTAGTAAAAATCAAAATTGGGCCACGAGCCCTCCCTCGGATCGTCCACGCCGACCGGATAAGGCCTTACACCGGCGAGCAGGCGCCCCCGTGGATTGCCTCGGCTTTAGATGCCGAGGCGGGACCCAGTACCTCTGAATAAGGGGGGCTTATTAGTGCCAGAGGACTGGGGGATTGATGAGCGATGGGCCCGGTGGGTAAGGGTGGCATCCCTGCCACCCTTCCCATGGGGGGGCAAAGGAGCACTAGCTTATGGGGTGTATGGCAGTGAAAACTAGCCCGGGTGGGTTAGGATATTGTGTGTAGGGATCTCGCGAAGATGACATTAGGTAACGTTAAGGTTTAGATAGTGACTGATACCTGTAGTGGGGACGTAGTAGCTTAGTGTTTGATAATGACGAGGGAGCGCAATAGTTTAAAGGGACGACTGGGAAGCGCAAGTTTCAGAGGGGAGTAGTTAGATGAGATGATGCTGTGTGAGAACTGGACAGGTGTGTGGAGCAGTGTATGAGTAGTGAGTGTTGTGGATCAACGCGAATGCGCTTGGGGGAGAGAAGGGTGCAGGCGGCACCAAGTATGAGAGCACAGGTGTGCAAGTACAGGTGTGTGGAATACATGGAGTATTGGAATGAGTGGTGTGGAGAGAGTTGGAGTAAGTGGTACGGAGTGGTGTGCATGGTGCGAAGGTGTGGATGGGGGAAGAGTGGACCCCTTTCACGAGTACCCGGGGTGGGTAGTGTAAGTGTTAGGTAGAGGGTATAGGTAAATTGTGGTTGGATATTGGCATTTGTGGTGCGGTTGCAGAATGGTATTGTGGATGGGTGCATTAGTGTTGTGGAAATGGCTGGGCGTGTAGCCTGTTAGTGTGTGTAGTTGGTTTGGGCACTCCACTACTGTGAGGATGTCGGCCAGGTGAGGCCGCAGGTGGGCTCTGGGAGCCGATAGTGTCAGTGGGTGCCTGAGGATCCCGGGTGTGGATCGGGCAGCTCGTGCCAGAGAGGGCACTGAGGGGGTGAGAGTGCGAGAGGGCCTTCCCCAGTTAGTTAGGTTAGGGTGAGGAGCAGGTAAGCTCGGGTGGCAACTACAGTGGTGGAGGTGTGCAGGTGGGTAGACCTGCTGGGAGAGCTACACGTCACAGCCCAGAAATTGTGCGACGGCACCGGGAGATGAATCGGGGGAGTGAGACCCCAAATTGAGAAGCACCACAGTTTGGTCAATGGGAATTGGTTTTTAGAACCCATAGTGTAAGTTGGCCAATGGATTGGCAGGGAAAGACCCCGGGTAATGTAAAGTTGTTAAAGTCATTTAGGAAATAGTTAGGATTGATGAACCTGTCGCACCATACGCAGCCACTTACCTGAGGTGATGATGATGACTCCACACCTGTGTTCCTTTGTTCTGTGTTGCAGGAAAGGAGAATTGCTGTGTGGATTTGTGAGACGCATCACGACGTGGATGAGACATTGGGGTGATTCCATCTCTCCCTCCTTAGGAGCGACTGATGATGAATTGGTGATGGCAAATTTTGATGTTGAGTTGGAGATGGCAGATTTTGATGAGAGTTGGAAATGGCAAATTTGATTGGTTAGGAGGGAGAGAAGACGTATTTGGTTTATGGGAGGAACGGGGAAGACAGTAGGGACGTTTGTTGATGTGTAAAGTAGATGTTTATGGGTAGTGTTGTGTTTTGTGGATACAGTAAGGGGTAAGGGAGGGGCAATGTATGTTACCTGGTGGGGGGGGGGGCGTACGGTAGGAACGTACCTGTCTCACCTGGTTCCCATGTGCCCCCAATGTGCATTACCTTACATTGCATGCACTTTTGCGCCCTTACCACCTTACTCACTTGTCTTCTTTTGTCTCCCACCTCCGAGGATCTGGCTTTGGGGCAGAGAGAGAGGAGAGAGAGGTGCTGGCTCTGCAGTTGTGGGCCTGTACTTCCGCTGCTTGCTGCCTAGATCGATACACCATATGGACCGCAATTTTGGTGGCCGCCCACAATGGACCGCAGTTCTTTTGCGGGCAAGCACCACCCGTTGATGGACCTCTGGGTCAACGTGGCACCTATGCCATACAGGTGAACCACTTATAGTTGGCCCCCCTGACGGCCACAATTTAGAAATGGACGCGGTTGGCGCCTTTCTTTATTTCTAAAGAAGCCAGAAGGCCAAGTGCACTCCATGAAGGCAAGACCAGCGGCAGAACATCGGCCGGCTGCGACACCACCGGTGACCATGGACACTTAATTGTGCATTGTTACTGAACACTTTATTGGTGCACCGGATGGTGCTGACTGTGCGTATGGGGTGGTGCTTTTGGTGCTTGGACGGGGTGCTCTGCACATTATTAAAGGCCGTAGGGCCACAGGGCACTCATGGGTTGGTGTATCGATGCTGGCATGCATGCTCTCTCTCTCTCTATGCATAACATCTGCATGTGTTCCTCAAAGAACAGGTCCTGGATCGTAGTGTAAATATCAGTCTTGTGTAAATAATGCTCCCTACCGGCTGTATGTTTAGTTTGAGAATGCTTTCCGCGATTCGGTTATCCTGTGGGTGTGTTTCTGTTAGGAGAAGGGTGCAACGTCGCAGGGGGACATATTTACTCATTTGTGAACATCTGTAAAACTGTCGCACTCAGGGTTGAGTTAATAGTAGAGGGAACTACATCTGAGTGCCACACTAACGTAGGTAAAAATTTATCGGGTCGGGACGCCCCGAGGTAGAGAAGGGTGCAATGTTGCGGATATGGGATTGGCATCCATCCATATCCGCTTGTAAATATTCCCCTATTTCCTCCATACTTCCCAACTATCCCCAATCCCCCATTCCCTAGTCCCATTTTCTGTAAACAACACTCTGTAGACCCGACCTCCCCCTATTTCCCCCATTAAATGTCGCATCCAGGTCCACCGCATCTCACGTAGACAACTATAGGACATCTTGCTAGTTATTCTTAGTCTATGTCAGTTAAGGACTCATTTCCATTAATTCTGACTCTTCGTTGCACCAGAATGTGATTGTATGGCACCGTTAGGAAGTTTAGGACCTCCCAATACCTCCCCGCAGCTCTTCCTCACGGTTCAGCAACAACAACAACAACAACAACGGCGGCGGTGCGGGGAGTGCGCGTCCTCACTCCGGCTTGGTTGGTAGGGGGTGTTGGGAGGGCACCAGGCCTTTCCAACGAGCCGCCATCGAGCATGTGCTCGACGGGGTTACCAAGTAGGGGCTCGCTGTCAGCTCCTCGTCAAGGGCGGAGCCCGGTAACCCCCGCACCCAATAGAAGCGGCGGACCGGTCCCATCTGGGGCGGAGCCAACGAGCCGAGGGCGTGTGACTCCCCGCTGAGCATGCGCAGGAAGAGGGAGGTGACGTCAGATGCGCGCTGAGCTTGGAGAGAGAAGGACGCCACCTCCGAGCGCTGTGACACCTCCCCGCATCTCTGGACTGGACCGTGCTTTATCCTGTCCCCGAGCCAAGGTGCACCTTGTGCTATCGACTACCTGTCCTTCCCTGCCATCAATCCCTGTGTAAGTCAGTCTT
>NC_136268.1:127488390-127503390 GCF_964187855.1 Myxine glutinosa
CACGCAATCGTCGAAAAACATGAGCGAGGTGCCGAGGAGGACGTATATAACGGCAGAGGAGAAGAGCATGCCAGGCCACAACTTGTTCAGAGTGCCGGCGATAGCTCGCCTTCTCTTTGTGGAAAACACGGTGAGATCCTTAACATCCAACAACTAATGGGACGCAAACGGGGCGCCCAGTTTAGCGGTACACACATTGATGAATCACCCTGCCTGTGATTCACCCATGACAGGTTATAGCTGGGTCGGGATTCAAACCCAGGCTGGACAGTTTAGACTTTAGAGTCAAGTGTGCGTACCTCAGTCCAGGCCATCCTGCCAACTTGTATGCTGCATACAGGTGAAATATAAAGCGCGAGAATTTTTATATATACTGTATATTTTTTAAAATTGGTGTGTTTTTTGGCGGGCTGGAACGGATTAATAGCATTTCAATGCATTTTAAGGGGAAATTGGATTTGAGAAACGAGCAATTTGAGGTACGAGCTCGGTCACAGAACGAATTAAACCGTAAGTCAAGGTTCCACTGTATAATATATATATATACACAGATATATATATATATATATATATATATATATATATATATATATATATATATAGATATATATATATTATACATATATATATATATACATATATATATATATATATATAATATATATATATACATATATATATATATATATATATATATATATAAATATATATATATATATATACATATATACATATATACATAATATATATATATATATATATATATAATATATAAATATATATATATATATATATATATATATATATATGTATATATATATATATATATCTATCTATAATTCCAGTAATCTCTGTACGTCTGTACGTCTGTACGTTGTCTGTGACCGCTGTTTCTCGACAACTACCGGTCCGATATACTTGAAACTTGCCAGGTATATTGCTGGGGACCGAGGATGTGCCTTTCAGGTTTGAAATTAATCGGACAAGTACTTACCGAGCTATGGCGATTTAGCCGTTCGCCGTTCGCTTTGCCGTTGCGAATGGACCAAACCATTCATGTAAATAGAGGGGGGGGTTCTGTGGTCGTTCGCTTTGGCTTTGCGAATGGACCAAACCATCATGTAAATAGAGGGGGGGGTTCTGTGGTCGTTCGCTTTGGCTTTGCGAATGGACCAAACCATTCATGTAATAGAGGGGGGGGGTTCTGTGGTCGTTGCGAATGGACCAAACCATTGTTTTTTTTTTGCAGTTTTTTTTTTTTTTGCAGTTTTTTTTTTTTTTGCAGTTTTTTTTTTTTGCAAGGAATGGGCACCACGTACGGGCACGTCCTAGCTTATATAGTACGGGCATGCCCTAGTATATGTATATATATATATACATATGTATAGATTGTAATGAATTTTAGGGTAGAGTGATATATAGATCAGGTAGATCTGTGTCGGTATCATGCTCCGGTTGTTGTGATAGGGAACCCCACATGTAATAAGTTTGTTTAGGCGGTTTGTTCGCGTAGGTGTATCTTTGTGGTCATACGAGGATGGCCTTGTGTTAAATAGATTATGGATTATGCTAATTCCCATGTGTGTGAGACTGTGATCTATCCATTGTCCCGTATGGCAACACACACAGACATGTAGAGTAGTTAGGCCGATTAGCACACACACTAATTAAATTCCCCCCCACAAGAAAACTCACTGGAAGCAGTTCGGGGCACTGCCGATGGAGCCGCAGTGAGCTACATCACCAACTGGCGTAGCAACACTCATCGCTCAGGCAGGCCGAGAGCCACGCCCAGAAGGACTCGTGATTGGTCAAGGTAGAGGCAAGAAGCTGGCCACTGATTGGTGGAAGGAAGACACGAGGCAGGACGAAGAGCCGCAGATTGGCAGAGTAAGGAAGGACTGGTGATTGGCAGGAGCGGGGCAAGAAGCTTCCCTCGGATGGTGGAGGAAGGCTGAGAAGGAAGCAGAGGACCGATTGCGAGGACCTCAGAGGCGAGCAAGAAGCGACGCGCTGATTGGAGGAGAAGCGCCGGTGATGTCACGAGCTGATGTTAAACGTTTGAGGAGACTGACATTTTCTCTCCTTCTTCCCTTCTCGTTTTGGATCCCTTCATGGTCGGACCTTGTCCCTGCTGCCCTCGTGATTCCTCTACGTCGACCTCTTGCCCCTCTCGTTCACCTATGTCCTCGACTCTTGCTGACAGTGTTCCTTTGACGAGCGAAGAGCGGGGTCTCATCGAAGCGGCTGGGAGACAAGCTGCACGCCTACCGCTCGAGACGGATGGTGGGGCCTGGAGAGCGTGCGCGCGCCAAGGTCGGGCGGTCTTCCCACCAACCAGAGCCACGTTCAGACTGCGCTTGGAGCCGGACGATCCCTGACACAGCAGCCATTGGAGATAAGCCCACACACGCGCACGGCCCCTTTATTTTCATATATCCTCCCTTGTGTGTTTTAGACGTCTGGTGTGGGAGCGCTCCTCTTTAGAACATTTATTATTTACCACGTTTCCTTTGTCCCGGCATTCCTTTGTAAATAAACCCTTATATTATTTTCACTGTATATTCTAAACCTGTTCCCACTTGAGTTAATTTCCACACGGTTGAAGGCTGCAGTGCGGGACCGACAGGTAAAAGCTTCCTGCTTCTTCTTCTTCTCTCTTCCTCCCGTGCTTGTATAGTGAAATCCGCTATTGAATAACGCCTCGAATAACGCTCGATTTGCTGTCCGTGATTTCCCGGTCTTCACCGAGGGGAATCACACGACAATATCTACTATATAAGAGAGCCGTTGGTCGGCCTGTCTGTTTGTGTGTCGCCATTTTTCTCAGAGATGGCTGAACGGATGTTCGTCAAACTTTTAGAGGTTCTTCAGTGACTGCCTGGGAGTGTTTTAGGCAAAAAAAGAAAAAACAAATTGAAAAGAAAAAGTTCATTTTTTTGATTAAAAAATAAAAATAAAAATCGCTCTATAGTGCCGAAGCCTTTTTGATTAATGACAGTTATATACAAGTACAACTCTCGCATAAAAAAATACTAAACAATCACCAGACATTTGAACACAAATACTAAAACAATTCCGGAAGCAGTCGAAGTTGGTGGTAAGGCTTCTTTTTCTTCCTGAAAGGTCATCATACTTAACTCAAAAACGTGATGAACGGCAAATTCACCAGCATATATTCAACGAAAAGGTAAAATGATGATTTGATATTTGTGATGGATTCTGATTTGGATTTAATTGCTTTTCCATAATATTTGTCCTCATTTCAAATATGGTAATGTTTCTTTTTCACTTCTGCAATGCCGGGTACTCCAGCTATAAACATTTACCGGTATATACTTTACTCGGGGTACAAATACAAATACAACTTTGTCTGGGGGTAACATAGGCTTTGTGGCCGCAGCCTCATTCAGGGGTGTGGGGGACCGGGAAAGGGGCATCAATTCTCTTTGTAAATATGTACCTTGCAGCGCCACCTGGTGATAGTGGCAGAGGGTATTACAATTTCCTTTTTTACCTGTGCAACACTGAAGTTATGTAGCACTCTTTGCCGGGAAAATTTTCTCTCCTTCCCTTCCCCCCTCCCCCAAAAGGGAGGAGCCTGTCAAGGACCCCCTCCCCCCAAAATATGTATATGTAGTACATCTACCCCCCCCCCCACACACCTCCCCCCAAAATAGGTATATGTAGTATATCTCCCCCCCCCCCCCCCACACCTCCCCCCAAAATATGTATATGTAGTATATCAAACCCCCCCCCTCCCCTACACCTCCCCATCAACTCTGCCTTCCACTCCCCCCCACTCCATTCCTCACCCCTCCCTCTCCTGCTTCCCCCCCTCCCCCCCAAAATATGTATATGTAGTATATCACCCCCCCCCCCCCCCCTCCACTACACCTCCCCATCACCTCTGCCTTCCACTCCCCCCACTTACTTCCTCACCCCTCCCTCTCCTGCTTCCCCCCCCCCCCCGCACCCACAACGCCGTGTACTCCTGCTAGTACATGTACAGTGCATTCAGAAAGTATTCAGGCCCCTTCACTTTTTTTCACATTTTGTTATGTTGCAGCCTTGTGCTGAAATCGTTTAAATTCATTTTTTCCCTCATCAACCTACACTCAAGACCCCATAATGACAAAAAGAAAACAGGATTTTAGAAAGTTTTGCAAATTTATTAAAAATAAAAAACTGAAATATCACATTTACATAAGTATTCAGACCCTTTGCTATGACACTTGAAATTTAGCTTTATTTAAATTAATTGAAATTAATTTAGAACGGAAGCCTCTCCTCAGTGAAAGACACATGAAAGCCCATATAATCTTTTCTCACAGTCTGAGAGTCCTTTAGGTGCTTTTTTGCAAACTCCAAGCAGGCTTTAATGTGTCTTTCACTGAGGAGAGGCTTCCGTCTGGCCACTCTGCCATAAAGCCCAGATAGGTGGAGTGTTGCAGTGATGGTTGTCCTTCTGGAAGTTTCTCCCTTTTCCACACAGGATCTCTGGAGCTCAGCCAGAGTGACCATCGGGTACTTGGTTACCTCTATTACCAAGGCCCTTCTCCCCCGATTGCTCAGTTTGGCCGGGCGGCCAGCTCGAGGAAGAGTCCTGGTTGTTCCAAACTTCTTCCATTTAAGAAATACTAGGGCATGCCCGTACTATATCTATATCTAAAATTATATCCCCCCCCTCTATTTACATGAAATGGTTTGGTTCATGAAATGTTTTGGTCTATTCGCAACGCCAAAGCGAACGGCGAACGCTTTACATGAAATGGTTTGGTGCATGAAATGCTTTGGTCCATTCGCAACGCCAAAGCGAACGGCGAACGGCTTGCGAGTACAGTGACAATCCCCCCGGGGTTTTAATTAGTTTTAAAACATCGTTTAACGCCAACATAGCGCCAACATAGTTTGCCGACGGGAAATAAATGAATACGCTCTCAAATGTGCCATCCGAGGCAGAGTGTGTCCGCCACGTTCGGCACACGCGATAGCTCGCTGCTCTCTGATTGGTTGAATCGTTTTTTGGACATAGCTCGGTAAGTAATTGTCCGATTAATATGAAACCTTGAAAAGGCACATCCTCGGGTCCCCAGCAATATACCTGGCAAGTTTAAAGTATATCGGACCCGTGGTTGTCGAGAAACAGCGGTCACAGACAAACGTACAAACAAACAAACACACAGAGATTACTGGAATTATAGATAGACTAGGGCATTGCCCGTACTATATATATGCCCGTACTATATATCTATCTAAAATTATATCCCCCCCCCTCTATTTACATGAAATGGTTTGGTCCATTCGCAACGCCAAAGCGAACGGCGAACGGCTTGCGAGTACAGTGACAATCCCCCCCCCTCTATTTACATGAAATGGTTTCGTCCATTCGCAACGACCACAGAACCCCCCCCTCTATTTACATGGAATGGTTTGGTCCATTCGCAACGCCGGCACACGCGATCGTTCGCTGCTCTCTGATTGGTTGAATCGTTTTTTGGACATAGCTCGGTAAGTAATTGTCCGATTAATATGAAACCTTGAAAAGGCACATCCTCGGGTCCCCAGCAATATACCTGGCAAGTTAAAAGTATATCGGACCCGTGGTTGTCGAGAAACAGCGGTCACAGACAAACAGACCTAACTAATAGATCTAACGCCTTGATCTTGGAGACGGCGGCAGGGATTTTCGAAGCTCCACACGGTCTCCACGTTTTTCGAAGTTAAGTCTGTTCACAATTGTATTTTGTCGAAACTGTATTTATCTTTCGGTGTGTGAAGTTATTGTGTGCAACTTTGGTTGTTTCTCGGTGTTTATCTTTCATAAATTGATCGTCTGTTTGCCGTGTCGCGAGCAAGGCCTTGTACAGTGTGCACTGTACAACCTTGAGGCTTTGTTTTTCTCTCAGTGGTCCGTCGTTTGTGATCCAATAACTTTCGTTCTCTGTATTCCCAGTCTTTTCACCCATAGCCTACTTCCTTGTGTAAATCTCAACTCAAAAAAAAAAAAAAAAAAACATTTCCTTCTCTGTTCTCATTCGTTTATTCATTCTTATTCGTTCGTTCGTTCTTCGACCACGTGTTTCTCCCCCATTTCCCCAGATAGTTTTCACTCATTAACATTCAATGTTTACACTTTCCCCTCAAGTTATGTATTCCGTCATATTTTATAACACCTTTTTCTTCTTCTTCTTTAAAAGGCTGCTTTCGACTTGCTCACCAAATCAATTCATCCCAAAAAAAATATCCATCTCCTATAGTGCCTTTGTTCTACATTCCCTAAACTCTCCTGCACTCCATCCTCCATCCAGCGTCCTTAAACGTATTTTTAACTCGAAGGTCACAAGAAACTCATTTTGCAATAAATGTTCGTTTCCCATAAATCGTACACTTTCAAAAATCCAATCTCACCCCTCCCCTCCAAATCTTCCCCATAACCCCTCCCCTCCAAATCTTCCCCATCACCCCTCCCCTCCAAATCTTCCCCATCACCCATCCCTTTCAAATCTCCCCCCTTGCCCCCTCCCTCCTAAACTACTCCCTCACCCCTCCCCGCCAAGACGCCCCCTCGCCCCTCCCCTCCTAGACTCCTGCCTCACCCCTCCCCTCCAAATCTCCCCCATATCCCATCCCTTTCAAATCCCTCCCCTTGTCCCTTCCCTCCCAAACTCCCCCCTCACCCCTCCCCTTCAAATCTCCCCACCCTCATTGCTTCTCAATTTCCCCCCGCTCACTCCCCCTCCTCAAAGCGTCCTCCCCGCTTCTTCCCCCTTCAAATTCTCACCTCCATCTCCCCCAACCTTCTGCCTCGCTCTTCCCCCTCCTCAAATAACACCTCATTGTGGCTCACCCAATCACCATCAAACCTTTTGTCCGCCCCATCCTTCCCTTTCTCCGAGCTATTCTGAAATCTCTGACACACCTTCAACAGCTCTCCCTACCTCTTCCACCTCTTCCACATCTTACCCTACCCCTCCTCCCCCCTGTTCTGTATCTGATGCTCCCCCTTCCTCTTCATTAACGGTATGGACCTCAAACATCCGGGGCCTTCGTTCAAACTTAACTGATCTCTCCATACAGGTTGCTTCTGTCAAACCAGACGTGATCTGCTTAACAGAAACTTTCCTCCTTTATGATGTCTCTGATTCCATAGTATCTCTCCCGGGCTACTCCCTCCTCCGGTATGATAGACCTGAGCCTCGTCCTGGAGGCGGGGTTGCTATCTTTATCAAAAACTCCCTTCCTCACTCGCCCTGCACTGCACTCTCTCCACCTCACCCCCAGGAATACCTCTGGCTACGGCTTCCCCTTCGCTCCCACCTCTTGTTCATATGTGTGTTGTACCGTCCACCAAACAGTGATGACTCCATCTACATCTCGCTGTCTGATGATATGGACCAACTTCTATCTACTCATCCCAACTCTCTCTTCCTCATATGTGGTGATTTCAACTGTCATCATGCCAGTTGGCTGGGTGTGGGTACCTCTCTCACCAGCCATGGCTCCTCAGCAAAGGACTTCTGCGACTCACTGGGACTGACACAATCTGTCAATTTCCCGACCCGGATCTCAGTCAACGGAACATCTTCTCTTCTGGACTTGGTTATGACTAACTTCCCTGAAAATGTCTGCTGCTCTTCTTCTGCTCCGATCGGATCATCTGATCATGTCCTTGTTAAAGTGGACATCTCTCTGACCATCCTCAGGGAGCCTGCTCAGCGTCGACGAGTCTGGCATTTCACTCAGGCCAACTGGCACGGTCTTCAAGCAGCCATCAATCATCTGGACTGGTCTCCCATCTCTACCACCTCTGACATCAACTCATCCTGGGAATTCTTCCAAAGTAAATTGCTCTCTCTCATGCACAGATTTATCCCATCTCGTCTTCAGTTGTCATACCCTTCCTCCCGTCCATGGTACACGGAATCTTGTGGTGAGGCTGTTGCCCAGAAACAACTTGCCTTCGTCTCCTGGAAAGCAAATCCAACGGAAGGAAATCTCATTTCCTTTCACAAAGCCCGAAACAAGTGTGTGTCCACCCTCAGGAGAGCCAGGAAACAATATCTCTCCGTTCTCAAGACCGAACTCTCTTATCTGTCTCCCTCTTCCAAATCCTGGTGGCGTCTGGTCAAATCCGTTTCTGGTGTTTGTTCCCCCTCCATCCCCTCCCTTACCTCAAACGGCTACACAGCTGACTCCACACGTGAAAAAGCTGAATGCCTCAACTCTGTGTTTGCCTCTAAATCTTGTGTCCCAAACCCATCCCTCTCTGTACCCACCATACCCAGTCGTACCCTGCTGCTCCTGGACTCCGTGTCCTTTCCTCCTGACAAGGTGGAAAAGTTTCTGTCAACCCTCGACTCTGATTCTGCAACTGGACCCGACGGCATCAGCCCACGGGTCCTAAAATCCTGCTCTGCTGCTCTATCTCACCCTCTCTCTGTTCTCTTCACCCTCTCTTTTGCTCAAGGTCAACTGCCATCTGCTTGGAAATCAGCCAACATCACCGCTTTGCACAAAAAAGGTGCAAAAACAGATCCTAGCAACTACAGACCAATCAGCCTTCTCCCAATTATCAGCAAAGTCATGGAATCCATCATTGCTTCTGATATGAAATCTTTCCTCTTCTCCAATGGCTTGATCTCTGATCATCAATTTGGTTTCAGACCAGGTCACTCTACTCTGGACATGCTGCTTCTGCTGTCTCAACAATGGATGGAGGTCCTCAATGCCAAACAGGAAATTAGAGCAGTCTCCCTCGACATATCACGTGCCTTCGACACGGTCTGGCACCCCGCTCTGCTCACCAAACTCTCCTCCTTTGGTATCCATGGAAATCTCCACGCATGGCTGGCGGACTTCCTCTCTAGTCGTCGTCAACGTGTGGCCCTGAATGGGTTTCTCTCATCTCCTCTTCCTGTTCAGGCTGGAGTTCCCCAAGGCAGTGTTCTGGGCCCCGTGCTTTTTCTGGTCTTCATCAATGATCTCTCTGACTCTCTCGAAAATCCTCTCTATCTCTTTGCTGATGACTCCACTCTCTGCCGCTCCATTCCTCTTCCCTCAGATCGGCAGTCTGCTGCCTCCTCACTCTCTGAAGACCTGGACAAAATCACAGACTGGTCAAACAAGTGGAACATGTCTTTCAATCCTGACAAATCTCACACTCTTACTATGTCTCTCCGAAAAGATCGACTGGACAACCCTCCCATCTACTTTCTCAACAATCCTCTCCAAGAAGTTCTGTCGCTCAAGATTTTGGGTCTCACTATCTGCCATGATCTTTCTTGGGAAAACCACATTTCCAAGCTGGCCTCCAAAGCCAGTCGCCGACTGGGCATCCTCCGTCGTGCGAAGTCCTTCCTCGGCACACCTGAGCTCCTCACCACATACAAGGCTTTCATCCGCAGCTCAATGGAATACTGTTCTCCCCTATGGGCCGGTGCTCCTGCCTCACACCTAGCTCGGCTTCACGCTGTTGAAACCAAAGCTTTCAGAATTATTGGAATCTCCCGCGATGAAGCTATCTCTGAGGGCCTTTCACTCACTCACCGCAGGCAGGTAGATGGTCTTTCTGTCTTCTACCGACTCCTCTCCGGCCTTGCACCCCCAGCTCTCTCTGTGCTCTGTCCCCCAAATATTCCTACAGGTCGCACAAGATCTGCCAGCAACCCTCTGATGGTTAAACTGCCGAAATCTCGGCTCTCCGCTCACCTTCACTCTTTCATTCCTCTTTTCTCCCGCCTCTGGAACAAACTCCCTCACTCCCTTCAATCCCACTCCTCCCTCCAGGTCTTTAAAACAGCTGTTCACCACCATCTCTTATCTTCCCCTATCCAAAACCTTGATCTTTTCTACCCCCGCTAATTCACCCCAGATCCACCTTGTTTGAAATTCCAACTTCTTTCCTGGAAGTCCTGGCAGTGTCCATATGTTTTATACCTCTCCCACTGCCCCCTTCCCACGCCCCCCCCCCCAAAGCCCTCGCCCTCTCTCAGATCTCTCGATGTCTCCATGTCTCTCGGTCCCTGCTCTCAAATGTTGTGTTTGTGTCCTTCCCCCTCTCTCCCCATCTTGTCTACCGCTCCCTATGTTATATGTTTTATGTGTCGGTTTGTCTTTCTGTGTGTTCATGTGATTAATGTTCGCTCTTTCACGAGCCTCGATATTGTATACAAACAAACAAAAAAAAAAAAAAAAAAAAAAAAAAAAAAAAAAAGACGTACAAACGTACAGACAGAGATTACTGGAATTATAGATAGATGGAGGCCACTGTGCTCTTGGGAACCTTCAATGCAGCAGAAATATTTTTTTAAGTTTCCCCAGATCTGTGCCTCGACACAATCCTTTCTCTGAGCTCTGCAGGCAGTTCCTTCGACCTCATGGCTTGGTTTTTCCTCTGATATGCATTACCAGCTGTGAGACCTTCTAGAGACAGGTGTGTGCCTTTCCAAATCATGTCCAATCAATTGAATTTACCACAGGTGGACTCCAATCAAGGTGTAGAAACATCTCAAAGATGATCAAGAGAAATGGGAGGCACCTGAGCGGAATTTCAAGTGTCATAGCAAAGGGTCTGAATATTTATGTAAATGTGATATTTCAGTTTTTTCTTTTTAATAAATTTGCAAAACTTTCTAAAATCCCGTTTTCTCTTTGTCATTATGGGGTATTGAGTGTAGATTGATGAGGGAGAGCCACCACCTCCCCACAAAAGATGTATATCTTAATATATATATATATTGAATATTTAATTATTATATATGAAGAATATATATGTATGAGGAACTTAATTTATATATGATATATATAATTGAATTGAATATATATGAGGAAGAGGAACGACAGACGCACTTTTTATTGTGAGGCAGTTGCAGGAGAAGTACATGGAGAAGAGGAAGAAGTTGTTTCTTGGGTTTGTTGATCTGGAGAAAGCATTCGATAGGGTTCCACGTGAAGTAGTGACATGGACATTGAGGAAGTTAGTAGTGGAGGAATGGTTGATCAGAGGAGTGATGGCAATGTACAAAAGAGCACGCACAGCTGTAAGGACGAAGGACGTGAACAGTGGTGAGTTTGAGGTGAAGGTGGGAGTGCATCAGGGGTCGGTACAAAGTCCACTACTATTTGTAGCTGTGATGGAGGTGCTGAATCGGAACGTAAAGGAGGGTTTACCGTGGGAGTTGTTGTATGCAGATGATCTGGTGTTGATTGCAGAAAATATGGATGGACTGAAGGAGAAGATGAACAAGTGGAAGGAATGTATGGAGACAAAAAGTCTGAAGGTGAATATCGGAAAAACGAAGGTGATGGCAAGTGGTAAAGCATTTGGTGAGGTGGAAAGAACTGGAAAATGGCCGTGTGCTGTGTGCAGGAAGGGTGTCGGAGTGAATTCCATTCAATGTACAATGTGCGCTGAGTGTGTTCATCAAAAATGTAGTGGTTTGAGAGGGTCATTAACCAGTGTGGCAGCTACATTCAAGTGTAAGGTGTGCACAGAGGGAGCTGCAGGTGGAGGAAATGTTGAGTTGGATCTTGGAGACGGCGTGAAGCTGGAAGGTGTGAAAACATTTTGTTACCTCGGAGGCATGCTGAATGGAGAAGGTGGATCAGACTCGCAACGGTTGCTCGAGTGAGATGTGCATGGAAGAAGTTTCGGGAACTGAGTGGCGTGCTGACGAGGAGGGGAGTGTCATTGAAGCTGAAGGGAAAGGTGTATGCTGCATGTGTGAGAAGTGTTATGATTTATGGGAACGAGACATGGGTAATGAACGTAGAGCAGCAACGAAGCCTGGAAAGGGTGGAAATGCGAATGGTTCGGTGGATGTGTGGAGTATCGTTGAGAGAGAGGAAGACAAATGATGAATTGCAAAAGATGATGGGAATAGAGCTTGTGATTGATGCTGTGAAGAGGAACAGGTTGAGATGGTTTGGTCATGTGTTGAGGAAGGATGAAAGTGACTGGTTGAGAAGAGTGATGGAAATGAATGTAGAAGGAAGTCGAGGACGGGGAAGACCGAGAATGACTTGGCTAAAGATGGTCGAAGAAGAAATGCGGGCAAGGGGGTTAACAAGGGGAGATGCAGAAAATAGGGCAAAATGGAGAAGATAGTCACGGGGACCGCAAGGCTAACCCCCGCTCTTGTCGGGAAAATGGCCTTAAATGACTGTTGTTCTGTTGTGTGTGTGTGTGTGTGTGTGTGTGTGTGTGTGTGTGTGTGTGTGTGTGTGTGTATATATATATATATATATATACAGTATATATATATATATATATATATTGTTACGGATCGCGGATTAGATGTTATGATGGGCCGAGCGGATGGTCCACCGCGACCTAACAGTTCCCCCGATTCTTCCCCAACTCACCCGATTCCACTCGAACGTTGGCCAAATCGCGCTACGCTAAATCAATGATAGAAAGGACACAACGACTGGGATAGATGAAACGACGCAAGGGGGTACAGTTCTCAAGACCTCCGGAGGAGGATATAATTAGTGGTGGAGAAAAGGGGTAGATTACAAGGTAGAGTGAGGTAAAAGACACAGAAGAGATGGGCACTTAAATACAATCTTGTCTTATCCAGACAGACCACAGACAAACGGAACAAGGCTGACTTACACAGGGATTGATGGCAGGGAAGGACAGGTAGTTCGATAGCACAAGGTGCACCTTGGCTCGGGGACAGGATCAAGCACGGTCCAAGAAATGCAGGGAGGCCTCACAGCGCTCGGAGGTGGCGTCTTTCTTTCTCCAAGCTCAGTGCGCATCTGACGTCACCTCCCTCTTCCTGCGCATGCTCAGCGGGAGTGACACGCCCTCGGCTGGTTGGCTCCGCCCCAGATGGGACTGGTCCGCCGCTCCCATTGGGTGCGGGGGTTACCGGGCTCCGCCCTTGACGAGGAGCTGACAGCGAGCCCCTACGTGGTAACCCCGTCGAGCACATGTTCGATGGCGGCTCGCTGGGAAGGCCTGGTGCCCTCCCAACACCCCCTACCAACCAAGCCGGAGTGAGGACGCACACTCCCCGCGCCCGCCGCTGCTGTTGTTGTTGTTGTTGTTGTTGTTGTTGTTGCTGAACCGTGAGGAAGAGCTGCGGGGAGGTATTGGGAGGTCCTAAACTTCCTAACGGTGCCATACAATCACATTCTGGTGCAACGAAGAGTCAGAATTAATGGAAACGAGTCCTTAACTGACATAGACTAAGAATAACTAGCAAGATGTCCTATAGTTGTCTTACATGAGATGCGGTGAACCTGGGTGCGACATTTAATGGGGGAAATAGGGGGAGGTCGGGTCTACAGAGTGTTGTTTACAGAAAATGGGACTAGGGAATGGGGGATTGGGGATAGTTGGGAAGTATTGAGGAAATAGGGGAATATTTACAAGCGGATATGGATGGATGCAAATCCCATATCCGCAACAATATATATATATATATATATATATATATATATATATATATATATATATATATATATATATATTGTTATGGAACCCAACGTCGGCCTATGGTTCCCCTTTGAGGGGGGATTAGTCCCCTCGTTTGTTACTGACCGACGTGGTCCCTGAAGCTGCACCGCGACATTCGGAAAGGCCGGTGCACAACCCCGTTCGTACCGCAGACAGATGTTACTTGATTGCCGAGCGGTGTTTAGCAACCGCAGCACGAACTGTTACCAATGACTAGACCCGATTCTTACCGTTGGCCAAAATCGGGCCACAGGTGTCCAATGAGGGAAATCACAACGACTACGGATGTAAGGGAAAGAAAGGCAAAGGTAGGAAGAACAAACTAATTTATTATTATTATTTACACATCAAAATAACCAAGGAGAAAGAAGGATAAGAAAATAACCACAGAAAGAGGGACGGACCAGAAGGACACAGTGAAACTCTAGCTTAACTAAACAGGCTTAACTTATACCCCAGGACAAGACACACAGAACAAACTCACGTACACAAGAAGGATGGAATGGCAGGGGGGTGGATGGCTGGAGGGAGAGGAAGGCACGGAGCTGGCTGGAGCTTGACCCCGCACGGGACGTCGGGCTGGACCTCGACGGCCACCGATGCCACCGATGCCACCGATTCTGGTTCCTGCGGGGTAACGGGTCGGAGCTGCCTGGTGGAGCCAACGCTGCCTGGTGGAGTCAAAGCTGCATGGTACTGCTCTTGCTTGCTCTCAGGACTCTCTCTTTCAATGCTTGCTCTCAGGGCTCCTTGGACTCTCTTTCAATGCTTGCTCTCTTCGCCATATATCTCCCCTCTCCAGAACTCTCTCTTGCGCGTCTGGACTCATCTGAGGTGGGGGCGTCTCTCGCGGGTTATATAGGCCACGCCCTTCAACCTTCGCGAACCTACTCGACGGTTCTCCCCACACCCTCTCAAAGCCAAACCCCTCGTTCTGGGTTGGTCAGCAAGGGCTAGCTCACTCCTCCCCTCTATGACGAGGTGGAGACACGCCTTTCTTCTCCGAGCCGACCGCGTGCTCAATGGAGGCAAATGCAGTTGGTAGTAAAGGCTTTAGGAATGGGAATGAAAGGGGATCTACTCTATTTGAATTTGGTGCAATGGAGTATTAATTAATGGAAGACAAAGCCTTAACCTAATACACAGAATAAGGAAATAACTATCAACAAGGAGGAAATCTATGATTGGCTAACGTGATTGTATATGACCTAACTAAGGGACGCCCTTTGACCTTTATACACAACAACTGGAGGAAGGAGGGTGATATTTTTACAACAATAAAAAAACACAATTCTCATTTCCACAACAATATATATATACTAGCGGGGTCACCCGTGGGAATCCCACGGGCATGGATGTGTGTGACATTTCGACATATTGAGTTATATGCTGCACATTCATTTTTACAAAATGGTTACTGGCAAGTCATCAGATCCAGAAATGGTGTGAATTTAGTTATTTCACATAATATGTGACCCCTCACTCCTCTCCACCTGACACTCTCCTGTCTCCACCTGACACTCTCCTGT